>NC_092148.1:18518432-18720932 GCF_045791955.1 Oncorhynchus clarkii lewisi
TGTGCGTGTCCATGTGTGCGACTGAGTGAGTCCGTGCATCCCTGACTGAGTGAGTGTGTGAGAGAGTCGGTGCGAGTGAGTGTCCCCATGCGAGTGAGTGTCCCCGTGCGAGTGAGTGAGTCCGTCCGTCCGTGCGAGGTGAGTGAGTGAGTCCGTTCTACTGGCGTCCTGTGGGGAAATTAATGGGCCTCCTGTTTGCTGCATCTGCATCTCACTCTGTCAAACTCCACAGTACAGCTTGTGTGTGTGTTTGGCCAGGTCATTCAGGGCTGTGTGTGTGGGCTTGGAGCTGATAAGCTGTTTACTAAAACTAGCAATTAAAAGTTGATCAAGCTGTCAATTCAAATGGAATGAAATGGAACTGAAAAGTAATTAAAAGCATAGTGTGAGCACAACAACTTTCTTTGAGCTCCCCATTACCAATGCACATCATTTAATTAGTTTAGCAGTTCTCACCCTGACCTATACAGTTAATATATGCTTACACGTATACAGTAACCTCACACCTTTGCACAGGTGATAGTCCATGTTTACATTTTTAGGTGAGCAGGTACAGTGCATTTGGAAAGTATTCAGACCCCTTTTTCCACATGTTGTTACATTACAGCCTTAGTTTAAAATTAATTAAATTGACTTTTTTCCTCATCAATCTACACACACTACCCCATAATGACAAAGCAAAAACAGGTTTTTAGATTTTTTTGCAAATGTATCAAAAACAAAATATCAATACCTTATTTACATCAAGTATTCAGACTCTTTGCTATTGAGTTCAGGTGCATCCTGTTTCTATTGATCATCCTTGAAATGATTCTACAACTTGTTTGAAGTCCACCTGTGGTAAATTCAATTGATTGGACATGATTTGGAAAGGCACACACCTGTCTATATAAAGGTCCCACAGTTGACAGTGCATGTCAGAGAAAAAAACAAGCCATGAGGTCGAAGAAATTGTCCGTAGAGCTCTGAGACAGAATTGTGTCGAGGCACAGATCTGGGGAAGGGTACCAAAAAGATTCTGCAGCATTGAAGGTCTACAAGAACACAGTGGCCACCATCATTCTTATATGGAAGAAGTTTTGGAACCACCAAGACTCTTCCTAGATCTGGCCGCTCAGCCAAACTGAGCGATCGGGAGAGAAGGCGGCAGGTAGCCTAGTGGTTAGAGCGTTGGACTAGTAACCGAAAGGTTGCAAGATCGACTCTCCGAGCTGACAAGGTAAAAATCTTTCGTTCTGCCCCTGAACTAGGCGGTTAACCCACCGTTCCTAGGCCGTCATTGAAAATAAGAATATGTTCTTAACTGACTTGCCTAGTTAAATAAAGGTAAAATAAATAATAAGGGCCTTAGTCAGGGAGGTAACCATTTCTACAGCACTCCACCAATCAGGCCTTTATGGTGGAGTGGCCAGACGGAAGCCATTCCTCAGTAAAAGGCACATGACACCCCACTTGGAGATTGCCAAAAGGCAGCTAAAGACTAGTCAGGATCGAGGGAAAAATGAACGGAGCAAAGTACAGAGATCCTTGATGAAAACCTTCTCCAGAGCGCTCAAGACCTCAGACTGGGGGTGAAGGTTCACCTTCCAACAGGACTATGACCCTAAGCACAAGTGGCCCAGCCAGAGCCCGGACTTGAACCCAATCGAACATCTCTGTGCAGCGATGCTCGCCATCCAATCTGACAGAGCTTAAGAAGATCTGCAGAAGATAATAGGAGAAACTGCCCAAATACAGGTGTGCCAAGCTTGTGGAATTTCTGCCAAAGGTACTTCAACCTGTTTTTGCTTTCTCTTCATGGCGTATTGTGTGTAGATTAATTAGGGGGGGGGGGGGATGATTTAATCCATTTTAGAATAGGTCTGTGAAGTAACAAAATGTGGAAAAGTCAAGATGTCTGAATACTTTCCAAATGCACTGTGTTAAACTAGGACAGGGAGGCAATTGGACAGAGACTGCTTGGTAGGTGTTTTAGATTTAGCTGTAGAATCATTTACTGGGATCTTTGAGGCTCCAATTAGTGAGTTTAGAGTGGCTGGTGGATTGGTTCTGTATTGCCAGTTTATTCCCAATCAGCCTGGTTGGCACATTTGGCCGTAGGCTGTGCTAGCACTCTAATAATGAGCCTGCTTGCTTCCATCGCACTCACTACACAGTACGGACTGGGAAATATATATATATATATATATATATATATATATATATATATATACACATACACATACACACACACACACAGAGAGACTACACTGTATGAACCGAGAGTGGGACACACAGACAGTACTGACTGGGATTGGGAAACACACACACACAGATGGGCCTGTATGGGTTCGATACTCCCACAAAATCTGTGGCGAGCGGTCACGTTCCATCCAGCTTTCTCACTTTAACAGTGTTCACGGTATGGTCCTCTACATCTGGAACTAACAATGTTTTTAGTCAGGGGGTTAGGCACATGGGTGTATCAGAATGTAAAGTGATGTTTTTGGTTGGAATTAGTCAGTTGTACATGATGATGATGAATAGGTGGCGACGAAGCTAAAATGAGGCTGTCGTATCTAGGACATTTTTTAGATGGTCCCTTCAAATGGAATTTTGGTATAAAAAAAAAATCCAAAACGTATTTGTGGTCAAACACGTTTTAAAGTGAGCAGAGGTTCGGGAGAGAAGGGCTTGCTTCTGCTCCCAGCCCCCTCTGGACCTTTCCCATTCCTCCACTCACATCAGCACCACCTGATTGACATCCTGGGGAGAACCCTTTGGTACCTGCATGGGTCTGTCTTTGTGGGGGAGTAGGGCTGGGACATTCCAGTAACTTCCCCCAAATTCACAGGTTTTCCAGAAATCCCAGTTGGAGGATTCCAAGAATATTCCAACCACGGTTTCTGGAAAACCTGGGGATTTTGGGAAAGTTACTAGGATTTTTCAACCCCAGGGGTGAGAAAAACATGAATCTGAGATTGGTTCTGGAGGTGTGTTCTCTTTTTGAATGCCTGGGGGAATAAGTGTGTTTAAGACTTGTCATCGTAATTGAGTTGGAATCTTGCCTGGTGATGTCAAATGGATTTTGTTACTCAAAGTTTGGCCTTTAGCTCATAGAAACAATGTGATAATCCCAGTATGCACACTGATGGACTGATCACAGGCCTGATCATAAACTCAGTCACAGGAAATAACTCCAAACTGAGGCCAGTTGATAAAACAACCATGTAGAATATTCTTCTCTTAAACGTGAGTTGTGGTGTCTACTGTTGGTAGTTTCTCTTAGATGTGGTTAACTGTAGGCCGTCATTGTAAATAAGAATTTGTTCTTCACTGACTTGCCTAGTTAAATAAAGGTTAAATAAAAACATTTAAACTGTTAGCTGTATTTGTGGCGTTTCACTTATTGCTGAAGATGTATAACCATGCTGGTGTTTGTTGCTTGGAGACAGCGATTTTTAATGAAACAAATGTTATGTTAACAGCTGCATATGGTAGTATCTCAAGTAGCCTACAGTAACGTTACCTCTTCAGTGAGTTACTGCTGCTTGGACCCCGGAGACGACTCCTGGCAGGGACAGCTGCATCTCCTATTGAAAGATTTACAGTGCATACATCTGATTAACAATGAAGCCAGCCAGAGACGTTTTAAGAAATGAAGAAGAAAATACATAAACAAAGCACTGATGATTTTCAAGAAGATTATTAAAGGATGGCAACATCATATTTACAACATGTATGCATTAGCTCAAGGTGAATATTGGGGCAGGCATACATTTGCATGAATTAGCATGTTTAAGGAGTTCGGGACGCTGGCTCCTCGTTATCTACAGACAAAGTCGATAAATCAAAACAAAAGGGGGTCTAGCCACTTAAAGTGAACGTGTTTGCCACAGCGACACATTGTGTGTGTTTGAGTCCTGGCAATTGTGTGTGTGTGCTTGCGTGTGTGTGCAGGAGCCGTGCGGAAGAGGGTGAAACTGTGCCGCTCCTAATTCAGAAATGCATATTTATAAATTGGTTGGTGCTCTCAGGACTTGGCCTTGGGGGAAATAATTGGTTCGACAGGAGGACGCTCCACTCGCCAGGGAGAGAGGATGAGAGGAAATCAGCCCTAGAGTCATTTAGACTAGAGAGAAAGAATGAGTACAAAACAACACACTGCACTAATATCCATTCCTTTACTCGCTTAGTTTAAAGATATGTCAAGATGGTGTGTATAGTATTGTCTTTCTCTCTCTGCCTCTCTTTGTATTTCTCTCTCTGGCTGTCTCTCTCTGAATGAATGAACAAAAATATAAATGCAACAATTTAATAATTTTATAGTTTAATTTTATAGACTTATAGTTAATTGAAGGAAATCGATCAATTGAAATAAATACATTAGGCCCTAATCAATGGATTTCACATGACTGGGGAAGGGCGCAGCGATGGGTGGGCCTGGCTCCCCAGTGGGTATGCTCTTCCAGGCCCACCCATCGCTGCGCCAATCAGAATTAGAGTGAGAGAGGGCTAGCCAACTAGCTGTCAGTCAGAGGCTCCTGCTACTCCACCGTTCGTTCTTTCGCCCAGTGCCATGTTGAAACCACAATCATCCTTCAGCCTTCCACCGGCTTAAGTGGACTCTAATAAAGTTGCTCTTTGATGCATTAATAATTTAACCACCTCCTGCCTTCATAAGAGTTGGGTTGTCAGGGCCTCGGAGCTGACTCCTGCCTTCATAAGAGTTGGGTTGTCAGGGCCTCGGAGCTGACTCCTGCCTTCATCAGAGTTGGGTTGTCAGGGCCTCGGAGCTGACTCCTGCCTTCATCAGAGTTTGGATTGGTTGTCAGGGCCTCGGAGCTGACTCCTGCCTTCATCAGAGTTGGGATGGGTTGTCAGGGCCTCGGGGCTGACTCCTGCCTTCATCAGAGTTGGGTTGTCAGGGCCTCGGAGCTGACTCCTGCCTTCATCAGAATTGGGTTGTCAGGGCCTCGGAGCTGACTCCTGCCTTCATCAGAGTTGGGTTGTCAGGGCCTCGGAGCTGACTCCTGCCTTCATCAGAGTTGGGATGGGTTGTCAGGGCCTCGGGGCTGACTCCTGCCTTCATCAGAGTTGGGATAGGTTGTCAGGGCCTCGGAGCTGACTCCTGCCTTCATCAGAGTTGGGTTGTCAGGGCCTCGGGGCTGACTCCTGCCTTCATCAGAGTTGGGTTGTCAGGGCCTCGGAGCTGACTCCTGCCTTCATCAGAGTTGGGTTGTCAGGGCCTCGGAGCTGACTCCTGCCTTCATCAGAGTTGGGTTGTCAGGGCCTCGGAGCTGACTCCTGCCTTCATCAGAGTTGGGATGGGTTGTCAGGGCCTCGGGGCTGACTCCTGCCTTCATCAGAGTTGGGATAGGTTGTCAGGGCCTCGGAGCTGACTCCTGCCTTCATCAGAGTTGGGTTGGGTTGTCAGGGCCTCGGGGCTGACTCCTGCCTTCATCAGAATTGGGTTGTCAGGGCCTCGGAGCTGACTCCTGCCTTCATCAGAGTTGGGTTGTCAGGGCCTCGGAGCTGACTCCTGCCTTCATCAGAGTTGGGATGGGTTGTCAGGGCCTCGGGGCTGACTCCTGCCTTCATCAGAGTTGGGATAGGTTGTCAGGGCCTCGGAGCTGACTCCTGCCTTCATCAGAGTTGGGTTGTCAGGGCCTCGGGGCTGACTCCTGCCTTCATCAGAGTTGGGTTGTCAGGGCCTCGGAGCTGACTCCTGCCTTCATCAGAGTTGGGTTGTCAGGGCCTCGGAGCTGACTCCTGCCTTCATCAGAGTTGGGTTGTCAGGGCCTCGGAGCTGACTCCTGCCTTCATCAGAGTTGGGATGGGTTGTCAGGGCCTCGGGGCTGACTCCTGCCTTCATCAGAGTTGGGATAGGTTGTCAGGGCCTCGGAGCTGACTCCTGCCTTCATCAGAGTTGGGTTGGGTTGTCAGGGCCTCGGGGCTGACTCCTTTCTTCATCAGAGTTGGGTTGTCAGGGCCTCGGGGCTGACTCCTGCCTCCATCAGAGTTGGGTTGTCAGGGCCTCGGAGCTGACTCCTGCCTTCATCAGAGTTGGGTTGTCAGGGCCTCGGAGCTGACTCCTGCCTTCATCAGAGTTGGGTTGTCAGGGCCTCCGAGCTGACTCCTGCCTTCATCAGAAGGGTTGTCAGGGCCTCGGAGCTGACTCCTGCCTTCATCAGAGTTGGGATGGGTTGTCAGGGCCGCGGGGCTGACTCCTGCCTCTTCTCTCGTCTTTGGCCCCAGTCCCTGGATGACACGCAGCACTCAAATTCTTTATTTTTCTGAGTGTCAGAGCGAAACTGGGAGGAAGAGTAGAGTGATGACATATTTTTAATGAATCCTTAAATAAATTATATTGCTGTCTAAGCTCAAGACATCCCAATCCACTCCGAGAGAGAGACTGAGTGAGAGAGAAAGAGTTGAGAGAGAGAGCATGAAGTAAAAGAAGGCTATAAAGTGAGTGAGAGGGAGATTGATGGACAAATGGGGACAGAGCACACACCTGCAGTTCTGTGTCTCTTTCCCTAGGAGTGAGGGTGGCCGGAGCAGTTAACTGCCCACTCTGACGGCTGAATGTCTGTGTGTGTCCGAGTAGTGGGCGGTCGACTGGTCACGGATGCTGTCTTTCAGAAGGGCCATTTCTCTCCTTATCAACGTCGGTCGCCAGATGATTGAGGCCTGTCTGTCACCCACGCTCTGTTACCATGGAGAAGTCAAGCGAGAAGTCAAGCGGTGGGCAGGTTGATTGACATCTGTTCCCACCACTCAGGATTTAACCTCTCTCCTACTGGCAGTCAAACGCCTCCCCCTTCCCACACCCTGTCTGCAGCCACCCACTAGGCAACAGTAAATCATCCCCCATATAGCAGGGATCATCAACTAGATTCAGCCGCTGGGTGATTTTTTGCAAATCATTTGTAGACTGAAAATTGACCACAAGAAGCCCAAACAGATATAATGTTTGACTAAAAGAATCATTTCAGCCCTTTGCTTTCATTTATATACGATCAAGTGTCTATTGGGAATACTTGAACAGATTTCTTTAATTTAAAATCACTTAGAGCTCATTTCCTGGTGTTTTTAGTCTTTTGTGTCCAACAAATAAAATTGCCCCAAAAATGCTAAATGAAAAAATTAATACTTTTAATTTTTTGCTCAGAAGACTGCCAGTTGGGAAACCTGCCCTATAATATGAGGGAAGTGGTCTGGCAATCAGTGGTAGATAGGTGTGTGTGTGTGTGTGTGAGTGCGGCGGAGTGGTTTGTCAGTGTTATCAATGTTCTTTCCACTATGTTACTCATCTAAAACCATTAAAATGTTCTGGTGACCCCCTCAATAAGGCCAACCAATGTTTGTCTTTACCCCGACCCCTAAACCAGTCAGCTGTGACCATCCCTCCCGTCTGCTCTGTCCTGACGTGTGTGTTAGACTTGTATCATCATGATCCCATGTCTGTCTTTGTAATGACTCCCATAATTACTCTGTGATTTTAACCTTTTCTTATTATCTTCCTCCCTCTCACTCTCTGTTGCACCCTCTCTCGCTGTCGTTCTCTGTTGCACTCTTGGTCTCTTTCTGTGTCTGTCTCTCTCTCTCGCTCACTCTCTTTCATTCCCCCCAGATTGGTCAGTTGGTGTTTAAGGGGATGCAGCGTCTGAACAGGATCCAGTCCATAGTGTTTGAGACAGCCTACAACACCAATGAGAACCTGCTCATCTGTGCCCCCACCGGAGCCGGCAAGACCAACATCGCCATGCTGACAGTCCTCCATGAGATCAGACAGCACCTCCAACCTGGAGGGGTCATCAAGAAGGATGAGTTCAAGGTACCACTCAGCTGTGTGTGTGTGAGCAAGACATACAAACATACAGTAGAACACATTTATTATTGGTTGTCCTTATAAAGCCACGCCCCCCACACACATACACACACATGTTCTAATACACACACATTCTAACACCACACACCCGATGCAAGCCAGCGACGATAGCCACCTTTTCATACATTTCCATTAAACTTTCTTAATCTAAGTGGCCTGTTTCATATTTTTCAATAAATAGTGATTTATGCTGGTTGCCAGGGAACAAGTGATACTCTGCTGTACACTCATTTATCATGACTGTGACCTTTCACTTCCTCTCACTTTCTTTCTCTCCTTCTCCCCCCTCTCTCCCTTTATATATTTATCTCCCTCCCTCTTTCTCTCTCTCCTCTCCTACTCGCTCCCTCCCTTCCCTCCATCTCTCTCTCCCTCCCTCTGTAGATAGTGTATGTAGCTCCTATGAAGGCCCTGGCAGCAGAGATGACGAACTACTTCAGTAAGCGGTTGGAGCCACTGGGCATTGCTGTCAAAGAGCTCACTGGAGACATGCAGCTAACCAAAGGGGAGATCCTGCGTACACAGGTACTGTACAAACACTCATGGGTGCGCAAGCACACACACAGTTTCTGCGTAGGCTTTCCCTATGCTCCATTGGTCCAGAGTGGAGTTGTGTTCTGCCTCACGACTGTTCGCTAGCGCCTCCCAGTGGTTGGCTCTCAGCTCAGCTCGGCTCTCTGGATTAAAGTAGCTCCGTACCCTCTTCACACTGAGCACGTTTACATGCGCTAATAATTCGATATTAAACGGATTATGACAGTAGGTCGGTTATGGCAATAGTCATGTAAGCACTTTACTCTGCTTATTTTAATCGGTGTAAGGTCAAAATCATAGTAAGCATACACCGATTAAAACACCTGGTGTTCTGAGCAATCCTTTGAATTATTAGGACATGTAAATAAATTTAAAAAACACCTTAAATAAAGTTATAGCACTGTATTTCAAAATGATTTTGCAAGAGTGATGTTACTGTTTTTTGGCAAGAGTAGTGTAAAGCTTGCAGCCATCAGCACAGTGGAAACGCATTCTCTGGAGTGATGAATCACACTTCACTATCTGGCAGTCTGATGGATAAATCTGGGTTTGACGGATGCCAGGAGAATGCAAACTGCCCGAATGCATAGTGCCAACTGTAAAGTTTGGTGGAGGAGGAATAATGGTCTGGGGCTGTTTTTCATGGTTCGGGCTAGGCCCCTTAGTTCCATTGAAGGTGAACCTTAACGCTACAGCAATGGCATTCTAGACGATTCTGTACTTCCAACTTTGTGGCAACAGTTTGGGGAAGGCCCTTTCCTGTCAGCATGACAATGTCCTGTCAGCACAAAGCGTGGTCCATACAGAAATGGTTTGTCGAGATCGGTGTGGAAGAACTTGACTGGCCTGCACAGAGCCCTGACCTAAAACCCATCGAACACCTTTGGGATGAATTGGAACGGCGACTGCGAGCCAGGCCTAATCGCCCAACATCAGTGCCCGACCTCGCTATGCTCTTGTGGCTGTATGGAAGCAAGTCCCCGCAGCAATGTTCCAACATCTAGTGGAAAGCCTTCCCAGACAAGTGGAGGCTGTTATAGCAGCAAAGGGGGGACCAACTCCATAGTAATTAGAGGTCGACCGATTAATCGGAATGGACGATTAATTAGGGCCGATTTCAAGTTTTCATAACAATCGGAAATCGGTATTTTGGGGCGCCAATGTTTTTTTTTTAGTTTTTTTTTTACACCTTTATTTAACTAGGCAAGTTAGTTAAGAACACATTCTTATTTTCAATGACGGCCTAGGAACGGTGGGTTAACTGCCTTGTTCAGGGGCAGAAAGTCAGATTTTCGGGGGGGGGCAACCCAGACAGGATGACCACATCAGTGAATCAACCCACTCAGGTGACGCACCCCCTCCAGGGACGGCATGAGAGAGCCCCAGTAAGCCAGTGACTCAGCCCCTGTAATAGGGTTAGAGGCAGAGAATCCCAGTGGAAAGAGGGGAACCGGCCAGGCAGAGACAGCAAGGGCGGTTCGTTGCTCCAGAGCCTTTCCGTTCACCTTCCCACTCCTGGGCCAGACTACACTCAATCATATGACCCACTGAAGAGATGAGTCTTCAGTAGAGACTTAAAGGTTGAGACCGAGTTTGCGTCTCTGACATGGGTAGGCAGACCGTTCCATAAAAATGGAGCTCTATAGGAGAAAGCCCTGCCTCCAGTTGTTTGCTTAGAAATTCTAGGGACAATTAGGAGGCCTGCGTCTTGTGACCGTAGCGTACGTGTAGGTATGTACGGCAGGACCAAATCAGAGAGATAGGTAGGAGCAAGCCCATGTAATGCTTTGTAGGTTAGCAGTAAAACCTTGAAATCAGCCCTTGCTTTGACAGGAAGCCAGTGTAGAGAGGCTAGCACTGGAGTAATATGATCAAATTTTTTGGTTCTAGTCAGGATTCTAGCAGCCGTATTTAGCACTAACTGAAGTTTATTTAGTGCTTTATCCGGGTAGCCGGAAAGTAGAGCATTGCAGTAGTCTAACCTAGAAGTGACAAAAGCATGGATTAATTTTTCTGCATCATTTTTGGACAGAAAGTTTCTGGTTTTTGCAATGTTACGTAGATGGAAAAAAGCTGTCCTTGAAATGGTCTTGATATGTTCTTCAAAAGAGAGATCAGGGTCCAGAGTAACGCCGAGGTCCTTCACAGTTTTATTTGAGACGACTGTACAACCATTAAGATTAATTGTCATATTCAACAGAATATCTCTTTGTTTCTTGGGACCTAGAACAAGCATCTCTGTTTTGTCCGAGTTTAAAAGTAGAAAGTTTGCAGCCATCCACTTCCTTATGTCTGAAACACATGCTTCTAGCAAGGGCAATTTTGGGGCTTCACCATGTTTCATTGAAATGTACAGCTGTGTGTCATCCGCATAGCAGTGAAAGTTAACATTATGTTTTCAAATAACATCCCCAAGAGGTAAAATATATTGTGAAAACAATAGTGGTCCTAAAACGGAACCTTGAGGAACACCGAAATTTACAGTTGATTTGTCAGAGGACAAACCATTCACAGAGACAAACTGATATCTTTCCGACAGATAAGATCTAAACCAGGCCAGAACTTGTCCGTGTAGACCAATTTGGGTTTCCAATCTCTCCAAAAGAATGTGGTGATCGATGGTATCAAAAGCAGCACTAAGGTCTATGAGCACGAGGACAGATGCAGAGCCTCGGTCCGATGCCATTAAAATGTCATTTACCACCTTCACAAGTGCCGCCTCAGTGCTATGATGGGGTCTAAAACCAGACTGAAGCATTTCGTATACATTGTTTGTCTTCATTAAGGCAGTGAGTTGTTGCGCAACAGCCTTTTCTAAAATTTTTGAGAGGAATGGAAGATTCGATATAGGCCGATAGTTTTTTTTATATTTTCTGGGTCAAGGTTTGGCTTTTTCAAGAGAGGCTTTATTACTGCCACTCTTAGTGAGTTTGGTACACATCCGGTGGATAGAGAGCCGTTTATTATGTTCAACATAGGAGGGCCAAGCACAGGAAGCAGCTCTTTCAGTAGTTTAGTTGGAATAGGGTCCAGTATGCAGCTTGAAGGTTTAGAGGCCATGATTATTTTCATCATTGTGTCAAGAGATATAGTACTAAAACACTTGAGCGTCTCTCTTGATCCTAGGTCCTGGCAGAGTTGTGCAGACTCAGGACAACTGAGCTTTGAAGGAATACGCAGATTTAAGGAGGAGTCCGTAATTTGCTTTCTAATAATCATAATCTTTTCCTCAAAGAAGTTCATGAATTTATCACTGCTAAAGTGAAAGTCATCCTCTCTTGGGGAATGCTGCTTTTTAGTTAGCTTTGCGACAGTATCAAAAAGGAATTTCGGATTGTTCTTATTTTCCTCAATTAAGTTAGAAAAATAGGATGATCGAGCAGCAGTAAGGGCTCTTCGGTACTGCACAGTACTGTCTTTCCAAGCTAGTCGGAAGACTTCCAGTTTGGTGTGGCGCCATTTCTGTTCCAATTTTCTGGAAGCTTGCTTCAGAGCTCGGGTATTTTCTGTGTACCAGGGAGCTAGTTTCTTATGATAAATGTTTTTCGTTTTTAGGGGTGCAACTGCATCTAGGGTATTGCACAAGGTTAAATTGCGTTCCTCAGTTAGGTGGTTAACTGATTTTTGTCCTCTGGCGTCCTTGGGTAGACAGAGCATGCGCAGACCAGCTGGCCGGTGTGTTTACGGACATATTCAATCAATCCCTATACCAGTCTGCTGTTCCCACATGCTTCAAGAGGGCCACCATTGTTCCTGTTCCCAAGAAAGCTAAGGTAACTGAGCTAAACGACTACCGCCCCGTAGCACTCACATCCGTCATCATGAAGTGCTTTGAGAGACTAGTCAAGGACCATATCACCTCCACCCTACCTGACACCCTAGACCCACTCCAATTTGCTTACCGCCCAAATAGGTCCACAGACGATGCAATCTCAACCACACTGCACACTGCCCTAACCCATCTGGACAAGAGGAATACCTATGTGAGAATGCTGTTCATCGACTACAGCTCGGCATTCAACACCATAGTACCCTCCAAGCTCGTCATCAAGCTCGAGACCCTGGGTCTCGACCCCGCCCTGTGCAACTGGGTACTGGACTTCCTGACGGGCCGCCCCCAGGTGGTGAGGGTAGGCAACAACATCTCCTCCCCGCTGATCCTCAACACTGGGGCCCCACAAGGGTGCGTTCTGAGCCCTCTCCTGTACTCCCTGTTCACCCACGACTGCGTGGCCACGCACGCCTCCAACTCAATCATCAAGTTTGCGGACGACACAACAGGGGTAGGCTTGATTACCAACAACGACGAGACGGCCTACAGGGAGGAGGTGAGGGCCCTCGGAGTGTGGTGTCAGGAAAATAACCTCACACTCAACGTCAACAAAACTAAGGAGATGATTGTGGACTTCAGGAAACTGCAGAGGGAACACCCCCCTATCCACATCGATGGAACAGTAGTGGAGAGGGTAGCAAGTTTTAAGTTCCTCGGCATACACATCACAGACAAACTGAATTGGTCTACTCACACAGACAGCATCGTGAAGAAGGCGCAGCAGCGCCTCTTCAACCTCAGGAGGCTGAAGAAATTTGGCTTGTCACCAAAAGCACTCACAAACTTCTACAGATGCACAATCGAGAGCATCCTGGCGGGCTGTATCACCGCCTGGTATGGCAACTGCATCGCCCTCAACCGTAAGGCTCTCCAGAGGGTAGTGAGGTCTGCACAACGCATCACCGGGTACAAACTACCTGCCCTCCAGGACACCTACACCACCCGATGTCACAGGAAGGCCATAAAGATCATCAAGGACATCAACCACCCGAGCCACTGCCTGTTCACCCCGCTATCATCCAGAAGGCGAGGTCAGTACAGGTGCATCAAAGCTGGGACCGAGAGACTGAAAAACAGCTTCTATCTCAAGGCCATCAGACTGTTAAACAACCACCACTAACACTGAGTGGCTGCTGCCAACACACTGACACTGACTCAACTCCAGCCACTTTAATAATGGGAATTGATGGGAAATGATGTAAATATATCACTAGCCACTTTAAACAATGCTACCTTATATAATGTTACTTACCCTACATTATTCATCTCATATGCATACGTATATACTGGACTCTAAATCATCGACTGTATCCTTATGTAATACATGTATCACTAGCCACTTTAAACTATGCCACTTTGTTTACATACTCATCTCATTTGTACATACTGTACTCGATACCATCTACTGTATCTTGCCTATGCTGCTCTGTACCATCACTCATTCATATATCCTTATGTACATATTCTTTATCCCCTTACACTGTGTACAAGACAGTAGTTTTGGAATTGTTAGTTAGATTACTTGTTATTACTGCATTGTCGGAACTAGAAGCACAAGCATTTCGCTACACTCGCATTAACATCTGCTAACCATGTGTATGTGACAAATAAAATTTGATTTGATTTGGAATATGGAAGGACATCAAGGAATCTTTGTGTTGTCTGTGAATTTATAGCACGACTTTTGATGATCCTTGGTTGGGGTCTGAGCAGATTATTTGTTGCAATTGAAACGTAATAAAATGGTGGTCCGATAGTCCAGGATTATGAGGAAAAACATTAAGATCCACAACATTTATTCCATGCGACAAGGTCCAGCGTATGACTGTGACAGTGAGTGGGTCCAGAGACATGTTGGACAAAACCCACTGAGTCGATGATGGCTCCGAAAGCCTTTTGGAGTGGGTCTGTGGACTTTTCCATGTGAATATTAAAGTCACCAAAGATTAGAATATTATCTGCTATGACTACAAGGTCCGATAGGAATTCAGGGAACTCAGTGAGGAACGCTGTATATGGCCCAGGAGGCCTGTAAACAGTAGCTATAAAAAGTGATTGAGTAGGCTGCATAGATTTCATGACTAGAAGCTCAAAAGACGAAAACGTCATCATTTTTTTTTTTGTAAATTGAAATTTGCTATTGTAAATGTTAGCAACACCTCCGCCTTTGCGGGATGCACGGGGTATATGGTCACTAGTGTAGCCAGGAGGTGAGGCCTCATTTAACACAGTAAATTCATCAGGCTTAAGCCATGTTTCAGTCAGGCCAATCACATCAAGATTATGATCAGTGATTAGTTCATTGACTATAATTGCCTTTGAAGTAAGGGATCTAACATTAAGTAGCCCTATTTTGAGATGTGAGGTTTCATGATCTCTTTCAATAATGACAGGAATGGAGGTGGTCTTTATCCTAGTGAGATTGCTAAGGCGAACACCGCCATGTTTAGTTTTGCCCAACCTAGGTCGAGGCACAGACACGGTCTCAATGGTGATAGCTGAGCTGACTACAAATCAAATCAAATTTTATTTGTCACATACACATGTTTAGCAGATGTTAATGCGAGTGTAGCGAAATGCTTGTGCTTCTAGTTCCGACAATGCAGTAATAACCAACAAGTAATCTAACTAACAATTCCAAAACTACTGTCTTATACACAGTGTAAGGGGATAAAGAATATGTACATAAGGATATATGAATGAGTGATGGTACAGAGCAGCATAGGCAAGATACAGTAGATGGTATCGAGTACAGTATATACATATGAGATGAGTATGTAAACAAAGTGGCATAGTTAAAGTGGCTAGTGATACATGTATTACATAAGGATACAGTCGATGATATAGAGTCCAGTATATACGTATGCATATGAGATGAATAATGTAGGGTAAGTAACATTATATAAGGTAGCATTGTTTAAAGTGGCTAGTGATATATTTACATCATTTCCCATCAATTCCCATTATTAAAGTGGCTGGAGTTGAGTCAGTGTCAGTGTGTTGGCAGCAGCCACTCAATGTTAGTGGTGGCTGTTTAACAGTCTGATGGCCTTGAGATAGAAGCTGTTTTTCAGTCTCTCGGTCCCAGCTTTGATGCACCTGTACTGACCTCGCCTTCTGGATGATAGCGGGGTGAACAGGCAGTGGCTCGGGTGGTTGATGTCCTTGATGATCTTTATGGCCTTCCTGTAACATCGGGTGGTGTAGGTGTCCTGGAGGGCAGGTAGTTTGCCCCCGGTGATGCGTTGTGCAGACCTCACTACCCTCTGGAGAGCCTTACGGTTGAGGGCGGAGCAGTTGCCGTACCAGGCGGTGATACAGCCCGCCAGGATGCTCTCGATTGTGCATCTGTAGAAGTTTGTGAGTGCTTTTGGTGACAAGCCGAATTTCTTCAGCCTCCTGAGGTTGAAGAGGCGCTGCTGCGCCTTCTTCACAATGCTGTCTGTGTGAGTGGACCAATTCAGTTTGTCTGTGATGTGTATGCCGAGGAACTTAAAACTTGCTACCCTCTCCACTACTGTTCCATCGATGTGGATAGGGGGGTGTTCCCTCTGCTGTTTCCTGAAGTCCACAATCATCTCCTTAGTTTTGTTGACGTTGAGTGTGAGGTTATTTTCCTTCCTTCCTACACTGACTGTGCTAGTGGCAGACTCCACTATGCTGGCAGGCTGACTAACAGCCTGCTGCCTGGCCTGCACCCTATTTCATTGTGGAGCTAGAGGAGTTAGAGCCCTGTCTATGTTGGTAGATAAAATGAGAGCACCCCTCCAGCTAGGATGGAGTCCGTCACTCCTCAGCAGGTCAGGCTTGGTCCTGTTTGTGGGTGAGTCCCAGAAAGAGGGCCAATTATCTACAAATTCTATCTTTTGGGAGGGGCAGAAAACAGTTTTCAACCAGCGATTGAGTTGTGAGACTCTGCTGTAGAGCTCATCACTCCCCCTAACTGGGAGGGGGCCAGAGACAATTACTCGATGCCGACACATCTTTCTAGCTGATTTACACGCAGAAGCTATGTTGCGCTTGGTGATCTCTGACTGTTTCATCCTAACATCGTTGGTGCCGACGTGGATAACAATATCTCTATACTCTCTACACTCGCCAGTTTTAGCTTTAGCCAGCACCATCTTCAGATTAGCCTTAACGTCGGTAGCCCTGCCCCCCGGTAAACAGTGTATGATCGCTGGATGATTTGTTTTAAGTCTAATACTGCGGTTAATGGAGTCGCCAATGACTAGAGTTTTCAATTTGTCAGAGCTAATGGTGGGAAGCTTCGGCGTCTCAGACCCCGTAACGGGAGGAGTAGAGACCAGAGAAGACTCGGCCTCTGACTCCGACCCGCTGCTTAATGAGGAAAACCGGTTGAAAGTTTCTGTCGGCTGAATGAGCGACACCGGTTGAGCGTTCCTACAGCATTTCCTTCCAGAAACCGTGAGAAAGTTGTCCGGCTGCGGGGACTGTGCCAGGGGATTTATACTACTATCTGTACTTACTGGTGGCACAGACGCGGTTTCATCCTTTCCTACACTGAAATTACCCTTGCCTAGCGATTGCGTCTGAAGCTGGGCTTGTAGCACAGCTATCCTCGCCGTAAGGCGAGTACAGCGACAGCAATTAGAAGGCATCATGTTAATGTTACTACTTAGCTTCGGCTGTTGGAGGTCCTGACGAATCGTGTCCAGATAAAGCGTCCGGAGTGAAAAAGTTGAGGAGAAAAAAAACCAAAATATAAACGGTAATTAAAAAGTAAAAACCGTAAATTTGTCAGGTAGCAAAACAGGTTGGCAACAAAACGCACAGCAACTCGAAAACAAGTCTGCAAGTTGTGACCGGAAATGTGTTGCAGTGTTAGGTGGCAACGATGGCAGGAATATTTGTATTTGTCAAACGACAGTCAAGCATCGATCATCAGTTAACTAGTCCAACACAATAACGACCTGCCTCTCTCTCGTTGCACTCCACGAGGAGCCTGCCTGTTACGCAAATGCAGTAAGCCAAGGTAAGTTGCTAGCTAGCATTAAACTTATCTTATAAAAAACAATCAATCATAATGACTAGTTAACTACACATGGTTGATGATATTACTAGATATTATCTAGAGTGTCCTGTGTTGCATATAATCTGACTGAGCATACAAGTATCTAAGTATCTGACTGAGCGGTGGTAGGCAAAAGCAGGCGCGTAAACATTCATTCAAACAGCACTTTTGTGCGTTTTGCCAGCAGCTCTTTGTTGTGCGTCAAGCATTGCGCTGTTTATGACTTCAAACCTATCAACTCCTCGAGCCCAGGGGAGGAGCGAGGAGAGGGACGGAGGCTATACTGTTAAACTGGCAATACTAAAGTGCCTATAAGAACATCCAATAGTCAAAGGTTAATGAAATACAAATGGTATAGAGGGAAATAGTCCTATAATAACTACAACCTAAAACCTCTTACCTGGGAATATTGAAGACTCATGTTAAAAGGAACCACCAGCTTTCATATGTTCTGAGCAAGGAACTGAAACGTTAGCTTTCTTACATAGCACATATTGCACTTTTACGTTCTTCTCCAACACTTTGTTTTTGCATTATTTAAACCAAATTGAACATGTTTCATTATCTACTTGAGGCTAAATTGATTTTATTGATGTATTATATTAAGTTAAAATAAGTGTTAATTCAGTATTGTTGTAATTGTCATTATTACAAATAAAAAAAAATAATCGGCCGATTAATCAGTATCGGCTTTTTTGGTCCTCCAATAATCGGTATCGGTGTTGAAAAATCATAATCGGTCGACCTCTAATATTAATGCCCATGATTTTGGAATGAGATGTTCGACAAGCAGTTGTCCACATACTTTTGTTCATGTAGTGTATGTTTGAATTCATCTATATTCCAACAGTGTGCAACAATTTATCATAACCATTACAGATAACTAATTGCCAAATTGCCTCATATATTCAGTCAATAGAAAAACAAGTGCCATTTAAGATTAATTTATTGAAACCGTAATATCAACTAGTTATATTATATCGTGGAACACAATCTTCAAAAAGGTAGTAAACTTAGCAGTGGCGCTTGCTTGTAGAAGCATGGCTGTGCAATGGTATAGCCTTGTTTTGTTAATTTAGCAGACAATACACTCTCATTTCTCGAGCCCTTATCGCAGTCAATACACGCCTATGTTATATAACAGAATAAAATATAACAGAATAGTCAGAAGTGATTATTTGAAACGAGGCTCAATTTGGCGAATTGAAAAAAAAGTCTGGGTTATTAAAAACTTGTTAATTAATAAGAAGGGACTAGAAGCGTCTTATGGTGAGCTACTGAGTGGCTAGGACAGGCAAGCCCCATACTATTGTGAAGGACTTAATTCTTCCTGCTGCCACGGTTATGGCTGGGACAATTTGGCATGGAATGTAGCTTGTGTATCCCATCAGTTATATCTGTTTTTATAGGCATTTATTTCTGTACACTCAGCACGCGTGTGTAGAGGGAGCAGTCGCAACGCAATTGAGTGAGTGAGACACGGAGGGGAATGGGAATTTAGGGAGAACTGTTTGATGCTTGGCGTGGTTTCTTTTTTGTTGTGCCCCACAAATGCTCATGTTCAAATGGAAAACTAGAGGCAAAGCAAATTAAAGTTGTCTTTAAAATAAAACTTAGACCACATACACTGAACAAAAGTATAAACGCAATATGATTTTAATGAGTTGCAGTTCAAATAAGGAAATCAGTCAATTGAAATAAATGCATTAATCCATTATCTATGGATTTCACATGACTCGTGACTCGTTTCAGGAAACTAGGAGTATGTCGCGGTCAATACCATTTGAATATAAACTTTTTTTTAATCAAAATTAGTTTTTTGACAGAAATGCCTTCCGAAATGTGGACTTTCATCTTCCTTAATATCAAACGTGCATATTTTATTTATTTTATTTTCTATTTATTTATTTATTTCACCTTATTTAAACCAAGTTGAGAACAAGTTCTCATTTACAATTGCGACCTGGCCAAGATAAAGCAAAGTAGTTTGACAAATACAACAACACAGAGTTACACATGGAGTAAAACAAACATACAGTCAATAATACAGTAGAAAAATAAGTCTATATACAATGTGAGCAAATGAGGTGAGATAAAAAAGTCCATTGTGGCAAGATAAATACAATATAGCAAGTAAAACACTGGAATGGTAGATTTGCAGTGGAAGAATGTGCAAAGTAGAGATGGAAATAATGGGGTGCAAAGGAGCAAATTAAATAAATACAGTAGGGAAAGAGGTAGTTGTTTGGGCTAAATTATAGATGGGCTATGTACAGGTGCAGTAATCTGTGAGCTGCTCTGACAGCTGGTGCTTAAAGCTAGTGAGGGAGATAAGTGTTTCCAGTTTCAGAGATTTTTGTAGTTCGTTCCAATCATTGGCAGCAGAGAACTGGAAGGAGAGGCGGCCAAAGGAAGAATTGGTTTTGGGGGTGACCAGAGAGATATACCTGCTGGAGCGCGTGCTACAGGTGGGTGCTGCTATGGTGACCAGCCAGCTGAGATAAGGGTGGACTTTACCTAGCAGGGTCTTGTAGATGACCTGGAGCCAGTGGGTTTGGTGACGAGTATGAAGCGAGGGCCAGCCAACGAGAGCGTACAGGTCGCAGTGGTGGGTAGTATATGGGGCTTTTGTGACAAAACGGATGGCACTGTGATAGACTGCATCCAATTTATTGAGTAGGGTATTGGAGGCTATTTTGTAAATGACACCGCCGAAGTCGAGGATCGGTAGGATGGTCAGTTTTACAAGGGTATGTTTGGCAGCATGAGTGAAGGATGCTTTGTTGCGAAATAGGAAGCCAATTCTAGATTTAACTTTGGATTGGAAATGTTTGATGTGAGTCTGGAAGGACAGTCTAACCAGACACCTAGGTATTTGTAGTTGTCCACATTTTCTAAGTCGGAACCGTCCAGAGTAGTGATGTTGGACAGGCGGGAACGTGCAGGCAGCGATCGGTTGAAGAGCATGCATTTAGTTTTCCTTGTATTTAAGAGCAATTGGAGGCCACGGAAGGAGAGTTGTATTGCATTGAAGCTCGTCTGGAGGGTTGTTAACACGGTGTCCAAAGAAGGGCCAGAAGTATACAGAATGTTGTCGTCTGCGTAGAGGTGGATCAGAGACTCACCAGCAGCAAGAGCGACATCATTGATGTATACAGAGAAGAGAGTCGGTCCAAGAATTGAACCCTGTGGAACTCCCATAGAGACTGCCAGAGGCCCGGACAACAGACCCTCCGATTTGACACACTGAACTCTATCAGAGAAGTAGTTGGTGAACCAGGCTAGGCAATCATTTGACAAACCAAGGCTGTCGAGTCTGCCGATGAGAATGTGGTGATTGACAGAGTCGAAAGCCTTGGCCAGGTCAATGAATACGGCTGCACAGTATTGTTTCTTATCGATGGCGGTTAAGATATCGTTTAGGACCTTGACCGTGGCTGAGGTGCATCCATGAACAGCTCTGAAAACAGATTGCATTGCGGAGAAGGTATGGTGGGATCCAAAATGGTCGGTAATCTGTTTGTTGACTTGGCTTTCGAAGACCTTAGAAAGGCAGGGTAGGATAGATATAGGTCTGTAGCAGTTTGGGTCAAGAGTGTCCCCCCTTTGAAGAGGGGGATGACCGCAGCTGCTTTCCAATCTTTGGGAATCTCAGACGACACGAAAGAGAGGTTGAACAGGCTAGGAATAGGGGTGGAACAATTTCGGCAGATAATTTTAGAAAGAAAAGGTCCAGATTGTCTAGCCCGGCTGATTTGTAGGGGACCAGATTTTGCAGCTCTTTCAGAACATCAGCTGACTGGATTTGGGAGAAGGATAAATGGGGAAGGCTTGGGTGAGTTGCTGTGGGGGGTGCAATGCCATCTGTAAATACGAATACAATTGTTAAATTACTAGCCCAGTTGGTTTAGCCACAGAAAAAGACAGCAACTTTCCATCTAGCCATGATTTGCTGAGATGAGTGTATCATGTAGTAGAACTGAATAAATGTTGCTCTCCGCTTTCTGGGGGACCAAGTTTTGAAATCAGTGGAAATGGAGTATGATTGCTAAGGAGATGGAGAAAACACCTATCTCTGGATTACATCTTCAAAGTATTGGGCAACCATGGCATCTGTGACGAGGAGTAGCGTCCACCAATTATGTATACTGGTAAGATAGTCTAGCTAGCTACATTTTCAGATATTACATATTTCTAATTTGGCAAAGTTGTTTTCATTTCAAGTTAAAGTGTGCTGTTAGCTAGCTAGCTAATGTTACCTGTATGTTCTTATTATTTGTATCTCAGAGCCATTTGCTTTGCTAGTTATAGCCTAATGATAGCTAGCTAACATTGAACCTGGTTGGTTAGCTACCTGCAGATTCATGCAGGGTAGTAAAGTCATGAGTTGGGATTATGGTTCATTGTCTCCCTAGCTAGCTAAATGTCTTAACAAAAGACTCCACTGTGCAAGTAACCATTTCAATAGAATGTCACTGCGACAACTGATGATAGCCAGAGCGAATTTACCAGCCACGTCTATCTACTACGATTTCAGTCACTCTCGTCTGAGTGTGCCAGAGCGCTCAACACCCGTTGAATATGGGAGGTGTCAGATAACATAAAAACAACCTAACCCGCTCTGCTAGGGCGAGTAAAATGGACAGTGAGCTGTTCTCTCATCTGGAAGTAGCTAGCAAGGTAGCCAATGTTAGCCAGTTAGCTTGGGTGCTTGACTGCTGTTTTTAGGACAGAATGCTAAGCTCAACCTTTAAGGAGATGGGTGGGGCTAAAGCTTAAGAGGGTGTGAATGATGCTGAATGGTTGTAGATAAAGAAGAGCTCTCATGTAGGTGCCAAAACATTCAATTAACTGACAACAGTTCTGGTGGACATTCCTGCAGTCAGCATGCCAATTGCACGCTCCCTCAACTTGACATCTGTGGCATTGTGTTGTGTGCCAAAACTGCACATTTTAGAGTGGCTTTTATTTTTATATTTTTTATTTTAACCTTTTATTTAACTAGGCAAGTCCCCAGCACAAGGTGCACCTGTGTAATGATCATGCTTTTTAATCATCTTCTTGTCATGCTGTGTTGTCGTCTTAGGTCTCTCTTTATGTAGTGTTGTGGTGTCTCTTGTCATGATGTTTGTTTTGTCCTATTTAAAAAAAAAAATTAGCCCCTGTCCCCACAGGAGGCATTTTGCCTCTTGGTAGGCCGTCATTGTAAATAAGAATTTGTTCTTGACTGACTTGCGTAGTTAAATAAAGGATCAATAAAATAAGTTAAAACCTGTCAGGTAAATGGATTATCTTAGCAAAGTACGTTTTACAGTATTGGGGGAAAAATGTTTATCTCTTGTTAAAGATTGAGTATTCATGCCCATCCCTAGCATGTAACCGTACTCACTGTAGTGCCAACCACAGACACACACACACAGACTATAGTGCCAACCCCAACTATACTGTTCTGGCTCAGATCTCTTTCTTTACATTGTCCATTCCAGTAACTATGGTGCGTAAACAGGCTAGCCCAGTACAGCTTGGCTTGGTTTGGCTCGATAGGCTCAGTAGTGTGAAAAGGGTATCTGTCATAGCAGCTTATGGCTGTTATAGAGTAGCAGGGTTTACACAGCAGAGGGAGATCACAGGAGAGAGACAACATCAGCACTAGACTATCTGGGACAGAGATCCACAGGGCCAGTACCAGTGTCTGGGACAGAGATCCACAGGGCCAATGCCCGTGTCTGGGACAGAGATCCACAGGGCCAATGCCCGTGTCTGGGACAGAGATCCACAGGGCCAATGCCCGTGTCTGGGACAGAGATCCACAGGGCCAATACCAGTGTCTGGGACAGAGATCCACACGGCCAATACCAGTGTCTGGGACAGAGATCCACATGGCCAATACCAGTGTCTGGGACAGAGATCCACATGGCCAATACGAGTGTCTGGGACAGAGATCCACATGGCCAATACCAGTGTCTGGGACAGAGATCCACAGGGCCAATACCATTGTCTGGGACAGAGATCCACAGGGCCAATACCATTGTCTGGGACAGAGATCCACATGGCCAATACCAGTGTCTGGGACAGAGATCCACAGGGCCAATACCAGTGTCTGGGACAGAGATCCACAGGACCAATAACAGTGTGTTACAGTTGATCTCCTCACACTGCACTTTGGGCTCAGTTAGGTTCAGGTCACAACACAGACTTCAGTCATACATCTGTAATTCTGCAGTGAAGAGTAGAAGACAATATTGTGTCCATGAATCACACAGCAACGTACACAACTGCAGTATAGATAATGGTTGCTTTCCTGTCTTAGTTGAAAATAAAAGTCATAAAAGCAAGAATTGGCGATACATTCGAAGGCATGCGCTCAGGCACCACACACACACACACACACACACACACACACACACACCCTCCAACGATGATAGTGTCCCTCTCCTATTTTATGTTGGAGACTAGTGCAGTTCCTTATCTCTCTCTGTGTCTTCCTGTACTTAATTCTCTGTCAGGCTTTATAAAAGGACTGTTCCTTCACTGCAACATACTGTAGCTACTGATAGAACTGATAAGCCATAGAGAAGCCAGGGACACAGAGTTTCTCACACTAGACAGTCATGCAGGGTCACTCACAGGTCAGAGGCAGGGCTTTTTCTGGATCAAAAAAAGGCTTTAGGTGGTTGGCATGGCAGGGGGCGTGGCAATGAGCACGGTTGGCCGAGAAAATATTAGAGGCCCCCATCTTGGAACTGTAAAGAAATGTTTGCATTTTTAAGCCAATTTACTGCAATTCTACACATTTTTCCATGCAGCTGAGAATTTATTTTGCCGTTTTAAAGCAAATTTCCTGCGATTCTACATATTCTGCAATTGAGCTGAGACATTTTGCTAATTTCCTGCAATTCTATTACATTTTCTCATGGTTAATGCTGTGTTCTTTTGCTCAGACCTAATACAATGAATAATGCTAAATTCATTGTTTTTGCAATTCTCCTGATTGTCTAGCTTTTATTTTGGTGTTAGTTCTCAAAATGTATATTATCAAAAATATATAGGTCCATTATCTTTTCTACATACTTTATCTGTTTGTAATCTATTACGTTTACACTTAGTGTTTTTCCATTCAGAAAATGAATAACAAATAATATATATATATATATCTTTTATTTTTTATTTTTTTAATTAACTGTTAGGACATTAGTGTCCCAAAAAAACACTTAGGCAGCCCCACACTTAGGCAGCTCCATTCTCTCAGGAGGCGCGTGTGTGTTCTCTGGGTCTCCATATCTGATCTCTCTCTCCCTCGTCTATACTCACCCCCTCTTCATTTTCCTGATTCCTTGTTCTCAGCAGCCTTATTTGTAGTTGCCATGGTGACTACAGTTAGTTGTACTGTAAAATACCAAATTCATATCCTGTTTATTGTCCACTGTATTTGTGCCTTTGAAGGTGGTGCTTGTATTTTAGCGCGGGGGGGAGGGAGAGGTGATGCTTTCAACATAACCCAGCAGTACTTTAGTCATCCTCATGTAAAGTGCTCTCCCATGTCAAAGTGTTCAACTAAGAGCCCTATGCTAGTTATGGATACAAAGACTACTCTGTTCTCTCCAATTAACAAGATGGCTGGATATATTGAAAATGTGATTGACATGAGTTGAGACTAACTCATATTTGAAATGTGTCTGTGGTCAGGAAAAACTTGCCACTCACAAAATGAAGTTGAATATAATGTTGTTGTTAGATTGCCACTTGTTATGCTCGTAGTGACATAACCAATCAGATGTTTTCTTTCAATTAAAACGATTAATCAATTGTCCAATCCAATATCCAATTGTAACAGCTCTGTGAATCTTGAGCAATGAGGTCAATACCAGTTAATCTGGAGGTGTGTGTGTGTACGTGCGTTTGTTTCCTTGTGAGAGAGAGGGCACACACACACTTTTAATGAGGATGGACTGGCAGAGGCTCAACAATATTATCCTTACCCCCTGCATACTCCCACCAACCAGCCTTGCTTCTCTATCTACCCAGACTGTAGAGTTTTGGATGAAACACAATTTCATGAAATTACCTGTTTCTGCTAGTGTGGAGTAAGTGTATTAAAACTCCAATAACAACTCCATTAAAGTTCACTAGGTACTATAAAGTTAGCTCTCTAGAGACCTCAGGGTAAATAAGGAGGATTTAAAAAAAAATTATCCTCATACATTTTTGTTATCTGAAACAACTTTCTAACAGACCTTTCTATTTCTCCCTCCCTCCCTCCCTCCCTCCCTCCCTCCCTCCCTCCCTCCCTCCCTCCCTCCCTCCCTCCCTCCCTCCCTCTTACAAACATACTCACACCAGTGTTTGTTTCTCACTGTTTGCATATATGTGTGAAGTCATTGCTGTAGTTCGATACAGAGAAGATTAGCATTCCAGCAATATTATTCTGTTGAAATGTAATTTGATCTGTGAGAAATGAAGCTAATTAAGGACTTACTTTATATGTACATAGCTCCTCCTACGTAACTACTTCCGTACATGCTTTCCTTGTAGCAGTGTTGTACTGTTAGGAACGTACTGCACTGCCGGAGCTAGAAACACAAGCATTTCCCTGCAGCTGCTTTAACATCTGCTGGTCTGTGTGCGCAACAAATAAACATCGATTTGATTTCTGTGTCTGCTATGTCACTGCTATTGTCACAACTCCCATCAAAAACATGCAGTGGATGTGCGCACACACAAACACAGTTGGATACATTTGTAGCCTGGACAAGCTATTAGTCGTTCACTTACAGTATGAAAGCAGTGAAACAATTCTACCCTCTTACCTTTCCCTCCTCGCAAACCCCCTCTCTCTCTGTGGCACTGATAGTTACCATAGTAACAGTAGATTTGCTTGGAGTGGCTGCTGGCTGGCAGACATGCCAGTGTGCGGGTGGGTGGGTGAATGAGCAGTGGGCGTGCTGGTTCTCCTAGTCCTTCTCCCTCAGTCCAGAGAGTAAATATTAACTTAATGACAGAGTGGCCCCCTGGTGCTCTGCTCCACAGACAGACATACAGAAAGGCACACACGCAAGACCGCCAGACAGACCGCCAGACAGACCGTCAGAGACAGGTAGACAGACAGACCGTCAGACAGGTAATTAGTAGATAAGTGGTAGTATGGGAAGACCTCGCCATGCCCCCGGGTTCCACATGGCTGCACACATCACTGTTACCACGCTGGGTAGAGCCCCCCTCATTAACATGGAGCTGGGGATTAGTCACATCACATAGAAATATAGGGTCGGGTTCTCAGACACACATTAGGCTTAGTCCTAGACTAAAATGCTCTTTCAATGGAGATTCTCCATTCAGTATGATTTTTGTTCAGGGCTAGGCTTAATCCGCGTTCAAGAAAACCGCTCCGTGTGTTCCAGAATTGTTCTGATCCACTGGGTGCACGTTGGGTCGAGCCCCACTCATTATCATATGGCTGGGTCTGACCACCACAGATGAGCTGCAACTTGCACATCAGAACAGTTCTAGGACACTATTTCTACGTGATCATCATGGAACGTTGATTTGAATGTGGATGTCCATTCTAGTAATTGTAAATGTTCTATAATGGAAACCCACTTTGACACAGGTCTTTATCCGCCCCATTGTGTTCCAGGACTGCACTCTCTTCTATTTCACCAACGCTGCATATTCACAAATATTGTGATTTATCTAGGGGAGAGTTTTTGAAGCACCTAAATCAATCCGTGGGAGTGTCTCCAACCATACATGTAAAACACTTAGCAACCAGTCATAGAAATAAATAACGAGGTCAAGATCAATGATAATTAAAAACAATGCAAGGAAAATAATGAGGGTTTCCTGTTAAGTCAAATGGCGTCTTGTCATTGTTTTTGTTGTGAAAGCACTGTGGCCTGCTAGTTGTTGGTTTGGAAGCCAGAGCTTTCATTTAGATGAACCTGCAGCCTAATTAAGACAGCCACTTCTCTCCTCTCTGCTAGCACCGTGCCAGTCTCTAATGGCAATGTGTGCGTTTCCTCTCTGCTAGCACCGTGCCAGTCTCTAATGGCAATGTGTGCGTTTCCTCTCTGCTAGCACCGTGCCAGTCTCTAATGGCAATGTGTGTGTGTGTGTGGCCGTTTCCTCTCTGCTAGCACCGTGCCAGTCTCTAATAGCAATGTGGCCGTTTCCTCTCTGCTAGCACCGTGCCAGTCTCTAATGGCAATGTGTGCGTTTCCTCTCTGCTAGCACCGTGCCAGTCTCTAATGGCAATGTGTGCGTTTCCTCTCTGCTAGCACCGTGCCAGTCTCTAATGGCAATGTGTGTGTGTGTGTGGCCGTTTCCTCTCTGCTAGCACCGTGCCAGTCTCTAATGGCAATGTGGCCGTTTCCTCTCTGCTAGCACCGTGCCAGTCTCTAATGGCAATGTGTGCGTTTCCTCTCTGCTAGCACCGTGCCAGTCTCTAATGGCAATGTGTGCGTTTCCTCTCTGCTAGCACCGTGCCAGTCTCTAATGGCAATGTGTGTGTGGCCGTTTCCTCTCTGCTAGCACCGTGCCAGTCTCTAATGATAATGTGTGTGTGTGTGTGGCTGTTTTCTCTCTGCTAGGAAGGAGCGCCAGTCTGTAATGGCTAGCCAGATGGATTTAAATGCAAACTAGAGTCTAATGAACTGATTTTATAAAAAGTGTCTAATAGGAATTTCCACACACCCAGACAGCGCACGCGCACACACACACACACACACACACACACACACACACACACACCGATGGGTTGGCAAACAGCACGCCATTCATTATTCATTGTTCTATTTTTCTATCGTCAGACGCTTAATTCCTCTAGAACAATGGTTCTGAAGGGCCCAAAGGGTCCGGGTTTTAAACGGGAACAGATGATTAAGAAGATGATGACAAGGGAGGAGTGAGGGATGTGTAGAGGATAGAGGGGTGAACTGATAACACAGATGATGGATAGAGTGCTCTGGTTGCAGGTGGTGTATATGATGCGAGTAGGGCCTAGTGTTTTCCTTGATCACGTGACCTGGACAGGAAGAACTCTGTCCCCTTGTTAAACACAGGACCCTGGTCTGATGGTAATGAAGAACTCCTTGACCTAAATATGTCATGGATTTGGAGTATATGGGGCTGAACAGATACTTCTGGATCGACCCACAAATCAAGTCTGTCTGTGTTCATCTGTCTGTCACTGACGGTGTGTGTCCATCTGATTTTCCAGATGCTGGTGACCACCCCTGAGAAGTGGGACGTGGTGACCAGGAAGAGCGTTGGAGACGTGGCACTGTCCCAGATTGTAAAGCTCCTCATCCTGGACGAGGTGCATCTGCTACACGAGGACAGAGGACCAGTTCTGGAGAGCCTGGTGGCCAGGACACTACGACAGGTTAGTCCCTCTCTGTCTCAGCATAAGTCTCTAAAAAATATAAATATATATTGGTAGCACTGGTGCTCCCAACTTTAAAAGTTAGTAGCACAAAATAAAATGTAGGAACACCAGAAAAGCAAAATTGATTTGAGATAAAGCCTGTATTGGGCATATATTAATGATATCTACTTTTAAAGCACATGGTGTGGCTAGAAACTATAACCCTTTAAAGACTTTGGTTATTGTCAATTATTATATATATGTATTTAACCTTACTTAAACAGTAACCTATCCAACATTAACCTATTAAAAGCAGTTAACAATGAGGTTTGTGCAGTAGGCTATAGGCCCAATACATTATCACTGCATATTGGCTATGCTTGAATTTACCTGCCAATGTTGTTCTTCTCAGATGATTTAAGTATTTCAAAACGTATGGTTTATGATCACACCGGTTCTAGATCAGTTGTTGTATTACTTGTGAGGCCCAGCTGAGTGAGCATACATTTTAATAATGTGCTTTTTTATTTATTTCACTGGACTGATGGTCAGTTTCAGCGGGGGGGCAGCAGAGGGTCTGCCTCTCACCATCCCTCTGCTCTCCCTCCCTCCGCTGAGACTGACTGTGACCAAAAAGGGGACGTCATTCAGCTGATGGTGAAACTCATGTCTCATGCTCAAATTCATGTTACTCCTATGACCAGTGGAAGTGAAATATTCCTCCATATAAAAATTGACACAAGCCACTAATAATAACAATGCAAGCATTTCCATACACTTTGCTGCTCATCCATTGCAGCTGCCGTGCTGGTTGAAATGCGAGTGGAAGAAGGGAGAAGCTCATTTAATGGCGTATAAAAGTGTTCAATAAAAAGTGGTTACAGTGTTGAATAAAACTGTAAACGTGAACTCACTTTGCTCTCTAGTCATGGTTTTAAAATCTCACAGTATCAATTTAGCAGGGCATCGACTGCAGACACGGTAATCTGAGCCATCCGATTGGCCAGCTGTAGGCCTATAGGTGCACTTGATTTGCTCTCCGTGCTGGCGAGTATGGCACTCGGAGGCAGCGGCACAGCGAAGGCGAATCATAACAATTATTCTGGGTGATCACATGGTTTTGCAGTCTTACTGGTGCCCCCCAAATAAAATTCCAGGTCGTACAGCAAAATATTTTCGAGCATATGCGACCAAAATGGTCGCACTTTAGAGCCCTGGTCCCAGCCCTTATCCTACCTTGTCCCCTCCCACCACACTAGCCTGGTGGTCAGCCCACTCCGACAGGTCAGTCCCTCCCTCTATCATTACACTAGGGTCTCCTCACCATGGTGAACATTATGCACAAGGACATTCATATTAATATTAGTACAACAGAGTCATTCTCATTCAACCATATCAGGTTTCTGTCATTGTTAAACATTGTAAGGGTTTGGTCTAGTCTTGGTTTGTGGAGCTGTGTGTTTACCTCAGTCAGAGTCAGTGATTTAGCTTTAGTTAGCCTGTCTGTCTGTGGGCTGTGCTGCCTGTGCTTTGTGTTTCTGCGTCTGAGTGGGATGCCTGATTCCCTCTTATGATGATTGACAGCGTCCTGCGCAGGGATCAGTCCGGCCGTTTGGGATATTAGAGTGATTATGCAAATTTAGACAGCCTGGGAAATGGGAGCCATCGTTCCGGAGTGTCCCGCAAACGTGCTCCATTGTGATGAGCTAGCGTCAGGTGTCAATCCCAGCCAGGGAGGAAATGAATAAATGGAGCGGGGATAGAGAGATGCATGGTAGGAATTTTCACGGTCTCCTAGGTGACGAGGGATTGGAATGTTTCTTTTTTTCCATGGGCAGACACACACATCAATATACCAAAATGAATGTTCAAATATTAATGATAGACATAAAAGTTGGAGATGAAGAGACCGATCAGAGAGGGGAGAGACTGAGAGAAGGATACTGACAGGATATATTGCTGCTTTTTTATTTATTTATTTATTTTAGTGTGCTGTGACGTCGGGGACCTCTGGGTGGGTAAGGTTAACCGCCAGGTAATTGAAAAGCAGTCTGTACGTCTGACCGCTGTTGACTCCGTTCACAGCCTATTCATGTGCAGCTCTAGCTGCTGTCACTGGAGAAGGGCTGAGGGAGTGTCCTGTGAGGCCACACCCCTACCTAGAGACTCTCCTAGACCGCACACTGCTGCCTCTTTGTCTGTCTCTTCGCGTTTCTCTAGGGTGTTATAAACACTATAACTAGCGTTTGTCACAGAGCCGTGGGCTGTTATGAAGGCATATAACATGTCTTATAATGCATTATGACTATTAATTTGGCCTATACACAGGCAGGTACTTCAGAGGCAGTGTGTTTAGTTTTTTTTGCACATAAAATCCAAGATGGATCCAACCGTCCTGAGTACCACAGCAGAAATGTCTTTGCTGTGTTTCTCCAGCCAGCGTTTGTAATTAAGGTGTTTGTGCCGTACTGGAGCCAACAGTCAACAGCACATTGGAAGGTGTCTTTAAGACACTGTGAATTATTGATTGGCGCACAGTAAGCAAGATTGTCGCCTCTGGAAGTACAAAAAGGAGTCCACCTCATCAATTAAACATGACGAGGTAGAGAGGAAACAACACAAGAGTTCTCCGAAAGAGAAGGACAGGGTCTTTAGTTCTCTGGTTTCCAAGAAGAGACAAATCAGTCAGAGCACAGACCGCACTGCAGACACTGGGCTCTGTTGTAGAGCCTTCCAGGGAAGTCTGTGGGGGTCCAGTAACCCTGAAGTTGTGGTCTGTGGTTGCTCTACAAGTCTTCAGGCCTCAGCCACAGTCATAACCCACACATCATATCTCATATATGATCATATCAATATTTAGGTTAACCATCAAAGTTGCGGTAACTTTGATCCAGAACACACAGGAGTACATGGAACAACCAGACTCCAGAATGATATGTGCTTCAGTGAGACGGTGAGGAAGGGTGATGGTGTGTATCTTTATTGAGAAATGACAAGCTTAGATGGACATATAAACCAGGCCACAGTAGAGAAATCCACCATATCTTATTCCTCCTCAACTGAACCCACAAATATAGACACATAAGAAAGCGGAGTCTTTATGGTTCACTCTTTCTCCCTCCCAAAGATGTTCAGTAATTGCGTTTTTTCTTCTTTTTTTGGAAGTCAACATACTTAGCATCCATTCCTACCCACAATACTCCAGGAGTTGAAGGACCCCAAACCCATTGCACATATTCCCCCAACCCTAACTACACACACACACACACACACAAATAAACTCTCACACGCGCACACACACATCCCTCTTGTCCAATTACCGCTACACCTGACAGGCTAACCTAATTGTTAGTGTTTTCTGCTGGAGGAACCACGGCTGGTGCTCCTGACACAGGAGGAACAGGGTGCTTAAGTTCACATCTTTTAACCTCATGAATATGGAAATCTCTGCCTCTAAATTAAGTCGAGGCTCTAAAGGATGTTTTATTTTCCTCCTTTCTCTTTATGTAAATTTAGGATGATCACTGAAGCAGTTATCACATGTGATGTTTTGCTTGTCAAAGTTTTGGTTTATTTCATTTTCTCCCGTCGTCAGGTAGACTCACTCCAGGCTTTATATTGCTCCGGAGATAAACATTTGGTTATTACCTGCATTTTAAAACCCGTTCATCACTGGAGGCATTAGTGTGGAGGGCTCTTTGGTAAAGTATCATAGATGCAGAAGTGTTGAAAACTGTATAATGAACTATCGCTGATCATGGGAAAAAGCTCAGGGAAAGCAGCCTCCCTCGAGAGCCCATTAAGTGAGAGTAATGGAGAAATGGTGTGTGTAAGAAGCCCACTATCCACTCAACCAGGCTGACTTGGGCACTGTTAATGAACATAATGTGTATCTACAGTATGGGCCGCTTTGTTACCACTGTGCTGACACAGTGCTGTGTGTGTGTTAGGCTGGTCCGGGCCAGGACTATCGGCTGCCAGGGATTGGCTGGGCCCTATCTTGATAGAGGGTATAGACGGGTACTGCATCACATTAAAAGCCTTACCAATCTTCCCTGTCACACTCACCTCAGGAGGCAAGGAGATGGGCCTCTCACACATACACTCACGCTCTCTCCCTCACTGCTCTCTGTCTGCATCTGTCTGTTCTCTCTCCCTCGATGCTCTCTGTCTGCATCTATCTGTTCTCTCCCTCGCTTCTCTCTGTCTGCATCTATCTGTTCTCTCTCCCTCGCTTCTCTCTGTCTGCATCTATCTGTTCTCTCCCTCGCTTCTCTCTGTCTGCGTCTATCTGTTCTCTCTCCCTCGATGCGCTCTGTCTGCATCTGTCTGTTCTCTCTCCCTCGCTTCTTTCTGTCTGCATCTGTCTGTTCTCTCTCCCTCGATGCTCTCTGTCTGCATCTATCTGTTCTCTCCCTCGCTTCTCTCTGTCTGCATCTGTCTGTTCTCTCTCCCTCACGCTCGCTTTCTTTCCCATTCACATTCTCTCTCCCACACACACAGACAAACCTACACGGTCTTTCTCTCTCTGAAGTGTTTGCACGTAGCCCACCTCTCGTGTAAGACAGCACTTCTCTCACTTCTTCCCTGTCGAAGAGACTGGTGTAGGGAAGCGTCCAGGTTTGATCCAAATCACCTACTGAAATCACTGTGTCATGACTGGTGAAGTCCAGTCGGATTGTGATGTCATCATTGTGGGACTTTGCTGTAAGATGTCCATTCAGAGTATGTCATCATGATGTGACCTTTGACCTTGGTGTGGGTTTATTCCAGGTGGAGTCAACCCAGAGTATGATCCGTATCCTGGGTCTGTCGGCCACGCTGCCCAACTACCTGGACGTGGCCTCCTTCCTCCATGTCAACCCCTACATCGGACTCTTCTACTTCGACAGCCGCTTCAGACCCGTGCCCCTCGGACAGAGCTTCGTCGGCATCAAGACCACCAACAAGGTGACCACATACACACACACACACACACACTGCTAACACGCATCAAGCTGACCATACTGCCAGAACTCGTGTCTTTAGCAGGGCCAGGAGTTTTGTTTTACCACGTTCATCTGAATCATTTGACCTGGTCAAACGTAGGGGAAAGGGGATACCTAGTGAGTTGCTCAACTGAATGCATTCAACTGAAATGTGTTTTCTTCATTTAACCCAACCCCTCTGAATCAGAGGATAGCAGTTGTTGTTGGGAGGTAACTGCCTTGCTCAAGGGCAGAATGACGGGTTCGATTCGAACCAGCGACCTTTCGTTTACTCGGCCAATGCTCTTAAACAGTTCTAACACAACTAATATGTGTTTCTCTCAGATCCAGCAGCTTCATGATATGGAGGAGGTTTGCTATGAGAAGGTTCTGGAGCAGATCAGAAATGGACATCAGGTAAGGCTCTCTGTACTGTACTGTGTGTGTGTGTGTTAGTCTGTCTCCCTCTCCAGCCCCCAGCTGACTCACTCCCCCCAGCTTCCAGAGTTGTGGATTCATCCATTTCCACTTAGCCCCATTTGCGCTGTGTTTTGAGTTCCCAGTCCAGCCTGCTGGTTCTGTCTGTATCCCCTTAACATATACCCACACACCTATGCGAACAACACGTACACACACTTGGGCACACCACGAGCGCGTACACACACGTGTGTGTGTGTGTGTGTACACATTGTCTCATTCAAACACACACAGTGCACAAGTAAATGAATCTACACACAGTTTGCCTGCAGTCAATACATGTTTTTAAAAGGATCTGAAATACTGTACCAGGTTCTGGTATCTGAATTGGAAAATGTGGTTTGTGTTTTCAGTCTCACAGTCGGCGAGTCTAGATGTGATGTCATCTTTCTGTCTGTGGGTCACAGCCCTGAAACCAAAACTCTCCAATAGGGAGCATCTGTCTAGGCTCCATATTAAATTGTCAGAAATGGCTGTGACATATATTAATTTCATCTGGGAGGGTGATAGATGGAATTGTCTGGATGAAGCCCCCTGGCCCTCCTGTGCTGGGGTTTCAGCCCGGCAGACGGAACTTTAATAAGCTTTCAAACCAGCAGTTACCGTGGACGCTTCCCTCCTCACAGCTCTGCACTGATAAAACAGCTTCAATAAATAAAAGTTTGCTGCAGTGGGCCCACAGCAAGGGGATGGAAGAGACGCCAGGCTAGGTTACGCTGCTCAATCTGTGCTAACTCCTGCTTAGTATAGGTAACCCTGCAGAAAGAGTTTTAACTTGAGGCTTATTAATATAATAGACTGTTTGATGATGTCACATGGACATATTGTGTGTGTGTGTGTGTGTGATGTACAGCATCACATTAAGAGAATGTTTCACTTCATCTGGCGTTGCTGCCGCAAGTCATTTCCAAACCCCAGACATTCTGTAATTTCTTAAGTCACTGTGCTGAGGAGATGAAACTATCCAGCTAGGCCCTGCTGCTGCTGCCTTCAACATGGCTGAATGATGACACATTAGACTTGAAGAGAAAGAAAATACGTTTCAAGCTGACATTTCAAAAATGTTTTGAACTTGTAATGCATCATAATTAGAGGTCGACCGATTCTGATTTTTCAACGCCGATACCGATTATTGGAGGACCAAAAAAGCTGATACCGATTAATCGGACGATTTACATTTTTTGAATTGATAATAATGAAAATTACAACAATACTGAATGAACACTTATTTTAACTTAATATAATACATCAATAAAATCAATTTATCCTCAAGTAAACAATTTGGTTTAAATAATGCCAAAACAAAGTGTTGGAGAAGAAAGTAAAAGTGCAATATGTGCTATGTAAGAAAGCTAACGTTTCAGCACCTTGCTCAGAACATAAGAACATATGAAAGCTGGTGGTTCCTTTTAAAATGAGTCTTCAATATTCCCAGGTAAGACATTTTAGGTTGTAGTTATTGTAGGAATATTTAGGACTAATAAATAGGACTATTTCCTGAAGTTTGACTGAAGTTTGAAACGCTATTAGCGCGCGTTAGCTAGCTAGCCATTTCCCTTCGGTTACACCTGCCTCATCTCGGGAGTTGATATGCTTGAAGTCATAAACAGCGCAATGCTTGACGCACAACGAAGAGCTGCTGGCAAAACGCACGAAAGTGCTGTTTGAATGAATGTTTACGCGCCTGCTTTTGCCTTCCACTGCTCAGTCAGATACTTAGATACTTGTATGCTTGTATGCTCAGTCAGATTATATGCAACGCAGGACACGCTAGATAATATCTAGTAATATCATCAACCATGTGTAGTTAACTAGTGATTGATTGTTTTTTTATAGGATAAGTTTAACGCTAGCTAGCAACTTCCCTTGGCTTACTGCATTCGCGTAACAGGCAGGATCCTTGTGGAGTGCAACGAGAGAGAGGCAGGTCGTTAATTGCGTTGGACTAGTTAACTGTAAGGTTGCAAGATTGGTTCCCCAAGCTGACAAGGTGAAAATCTGTCGTTCTCCCCCTGAATGAGGCAGTTAACCCACTGTTTCTAGGCCGTCATTGAAAATAAGTATCTGTTCTTAACTGACTTGCCTAGTTAAATAAAGGTATAAATATATATATATATATATATATATATATACATTGCCTTGCGAAAGTATTCGGCCCCCTTGAACTTTGCGACCTTTTGCCACATTTCAGGCTTCAAACATAAAGATATAAAACTGTATTTTTTTGTGAAGAATCAACAAGTGGGACACAATCATGAAGTGGAACGACATTTATTGGATATTTCAAACTTTTTTAACAAATCAAAAACTGAAAAATTGGGCGTGCAAAATTATTCAGCCCCTTTACTTTCAGTGCAGCAAACTCTCTCCAGAAGTTCAGTGAGGATCTCTGAATGATCCAATGTTGACCTAAATGACTAATGATGATAAATACAATCCACCTGTGTGTAATCAAGTCTCCGTATAAATACACCTGCACTGTGATAGTCTCAGAGGTCCGTTAAAAGCGCAGAGAGCATCATGAAGAACAAGGAACACACCAGGCAGGTCCGAGATACTGTTTTGAAGAAGTTTAAAGCCGGAATTGGATACAAAAAGATTTCCCAAGCTTTAAACATCCCAAGGAGCACTGTGCAAGCGATAATATTGAAATGGAAAGAGTATCAGACCACTGCAAATCTACCAAGACCTGGCCGTCCCTCTAAACTTTCAGCTCATACGAGGAGAAGACTGATCAGAGATGCAGCCAAGAGGCCCATGATCACTCTGGATGAACTGCAGAGATCTACAGCTGAGGTGGGAGACTCTGTCCATAGGACAACAATCAGTCGTATATTGCACAAATCTGGCCTTTATGGAAGAGTGGCAAGAAGAAAGACATTTCTTAAAGATATCCATAAAAAGTGTTGTTTAAAGTTTGCCACAAGCCACCTGGGAGACACACCAAACATGTGGAAGAAGGTGCTCTGGTCAGATGAAACCAAAATTGAACTTTTTGGCAACAATGCAAAACGTTATGTTTGGCGTAAAAGCAACACAGCTGAACACACCATCCCCACTGTCAAACATGGTGGTGGCAGCATCATGGTTTGGGCCTGCTTTTCTTCAGCAGGGACAGGGAAGATGGTTAAAATTGATGGGAAGATGGATGGAGCCAAATACAGGACCATTCTGGAAGAAAACCTGATGGAGTCTGCAAAAGACCTGAGACTGGGACGGAGATTTGTCTTCCAACAAGACAATGATCCAAAACATAAAGCAAAATCTACAATGGAATGGTTCAAAAATAAACGTATCCAGGTGTTAGAATGGCCAAGTCAAAGTCCAGACCTGAATCCAATCGAGAATCTGTGGAAAGAACTGAAAACTGCTGTTCACAAATACTCTCCATCCAACCTCACTGAGCTCGAGCTGTTTTGCAAGGAGGAATGGGAAAACATTTCAGTCTCTTGATGTGCAAAACTGATAGAGACATACCCCAAGTGACTTACAGCTGTAATCGCAGCAAAAGGTGGCGCTACAAAGTATTAACTTAAGGGGGCTGAATAATTTTGCACGCCCAATTTTTCAGTTTTTGATTTGTTAAAAAAGTTTGAAATATCCAATAAATGTCGTTCCACTTCGTGATTGTGTCCCACTTGTTGTTGATTCTTCACAAAAAAATACAGTTTTATATCTTTATGTTTGAAGCCTGAAATGTGGCAAAAGGTCACAAAGTTCAAGGGGGCCGAATACTTTCGCAAGGCACTGTATATATATTAAATCCAATAAAAAAAATGGCAAATCGGCGCCCCCCCCAAAACTTGAAATCGGCCCTAATTAATTGGCCATTCCGATTAATCGGTCGACCTCTAATCATAATGCATCATGTAAAATGTGCTACAACATATTCAGCACAGCTTTGGTGGCTCTCCTGTCTCACAAACTCATTTGACTGCTGCTATTGGACAAACTATACTTACTGGAATATACATTTGAATCCCCCTTCCAAAGATCTATTTCTCTCTGTGTGTGTCCAGTGAATGTTTGGTAGTGACGTAGTGGTAAAAAATATTGTGTGGGTAAACTGATCGGCGGGTACAGTGACATTTTCTGAGACGCATTATGATACATTACATTATGATACATTACATCACATTAGGATACATTACATTAGGATTCATTACATTGGGATAACCCGGACGACGATAGGCCAATTGTGCGTCGCCCCATGGACCTCCCGGTCGCGGCCGGCTGCAACAGAGCCTGGGCTCGAACCCAGAGTTTCTGGTGGCACAGCGATGCAGTGCCCTAGACCAGTGCCCTAGACCACTACGCCACCCGGATTACATTACATTATGATACATTACATTATGATACAGTGACAGAGGAGGGATGACACTTCTGAGCTCTGCAGCAGAACCGGAATCAATGGTGGCACATTATCTGTTATGAGGCTCCCTCTGTGACTGGTACAAAGACAGAGGAAGGCCCTTCAGGCCTGTACTCACACACACAGACACACACACACTCACACATGGATATTAACATGCTATCTCTTATCTCCTCTCCCACTGTCTCTCATATTCTCTCTCCCTCCCTCCTCTCTCTAGTCCCTTTATAGTGTCCTTAAAAGACAAGGGGGAAGTAGGTAGGGAGGGAGGGAGGGAGGGAGAGTCCTTTGCCTCCATCTCATAACTGTCTTGTATTTCTGTTATTGATTGTTTTGTCCGTGGTATTGACTGTTTTACAAGGGCAGACTGAGTGTAATAGGAAAATGACAGCCCTTCTCTGTCCTTTTAACAAAAGATTAAAATGGCATCGTGACCTTCTTCTGTTCTCATACAGTACAGCAGGAGAGAAGTATCTGCAATCACAATGGATCTTTAGTGTGGCAAGGAACAGCACTGCACAGTAGTGCTTTTAGATGAAAGAGGAATGTTGTAGCGAACAGTATGGGCTGACCTCTACCTCTATTTCTCTGTGTTTTGACCTTTGACCCCAGACTGATCTGTGTCTGTGTTCTCTGTGTCTTCCAGGTGATGGTGTTTGTCTATACTCAAGACTGACTTCTCTCCGTCCTCTGTGTTTTCCCCTTTGACCCAGACTGACCCGTGTCTCTGTTCTCTGTGTGACCCAGGTGATGGTGTTTGTCCACGCTCGTAATGCCACGGTGAGGACAGCCATGGGGCTGATCGAGATGGCTAAGAACCGGGGAGAGTCTTCCTTCTTCCAGCCAGACCATGGACCTGACTACGGCCAGTGTGAGAAATCAGTAAGGAACATACGTTGGTTTATTTCTGTTTCAGGTGAGGAGTAACTACTGGTTAGGAGTAGACCTGGGTTAGGAGTAGACCTGGGTTAGGAGTAGACCTGGGTTAGGAGTAGACCTGGGTTAGGAGTAGACCTGGGTTAGGAGTAGACCTGGGTTAGGAGTAACTGCTGGTTAAGAGTAACTGCTGGTTAAGAGTAACTGCTGGTTAAGAGTAACTACTGGTTAGGAGTAACTGCTGGTTAGGAGTAACTGCTGGTGAAGAGTAGACGTGGGTTAGGATAAAAACTAGTTAGGCGTAAGTACTGGTTAGGATAACTACTGATTAGGTGTAACTACTGGTTAGGAGTAGACGTGGGTTAGGAGTAACTACTGGTTAGGAGTAGACATGAGATAGAGTTGGCTGCAGGGATTGTCAGGACCATCTGAGTCTTTACATGGAGCACAGGTACAGTGTGCCAGGGTTAAGAGGCTTACATGAGTTCACGTTAGATAAAGGTAATCTATGTTACTGTACCTGGACACACACACTAATCACCATTCTTCTAGACAGTGTTGACTCAATTCAGTGCACCACTGCTGTAGACTGTTACTCCTACCCCTGTCTATCGTGATAGTGTTTGAGTGTAATAAAGTTACTGTAACTATAGACTCCAGTCTACGGGAGTGTGTACTAAAGTAACTGTATCTGTAGACTCCAGTCTACTGGAGAGTGTACTAAAGTTACTGTAACTATAGACTCCAGTCTACTGGAGAGTGTACTAAAGTTACTGTATCTGTAGACTCCAGTCTACTGGAGAGTGTACTAAAGTTACTGTAACTATAGACTCCAGTCTACTGGAGAGTGTACTAAAGTTACTGTAACTATAGACTCCAGTCTACTGGAGAGTGTACTAAAGTTACTGTAACTATAGACTCCAGTCTACTGGAGTGTGTACTAAAGTAACTGTATCTGTAGACTCCAGTCTACTGGAGAGTGTACTAAAGTTACTGTAACAATGGACTCCAGTCTACTGGAGAGTGTACTAAAGTTACTGTAACAATGGACTCCAGTCTACTGGAGAGTGTACTAAAGTAACTGTATATGTAGACTCCAGTCTACTGGAGAGTGTACTAAAGTAACTGTATCTGTAGACTCCAGTCTACTGGAGAGTGTACTAAAGTTACTGTATCTGTAGATTCCAGTCTACTGGAGAGTGTACTAAAGTAACTGTATCTGTAGACTCCAGTCTACTGGAGAGTGTACTAAAGTAACTGTATATGTAGACTCCAGTCTACTGGAGAGTGTACTAAAGTAACTGTATCTATCGACTCCAGTCTACTGGAGAGTGTACTAAAGTAACTGTATCTATCGACTCCAGTCTACTGGAGAGTGTACTAAAGTAACTGTAACTATAGACTCCAGTCTACTAAAGTAACTGTATCTGTAGACTCCAGTCTACTGGAGAGTGTACTAAAGTAACTGTATCTATAGACTCCAGTCTACTGGAGAGTGTACTAAAGTTACTGTATCTGTAGACTCCAGTCTACTGGAGAGTGTACTAAAGTTACTGTAACTATAGACTCCAGTCTACTGGATAGTGGACTAAAGTAACTGTATATGTAGACTCCAGTCTACTGGAGAGTGTACTAAAGTTACTGTATCTGTAGGCTCCAGTCTACTGGAGAGTGTACTAAAGTTACTGTAACTATAGACTCCAGTCTACTGGAGAGTGTACTAAAGTAACTGTAACAATGGACTCCAGTGTACTAAAGTTACTGTGTGTACTGTAAAGTGGCTGTGCGCTCCTAGGCTGGCTCTCCTCTTTGGCTCAGGCTACAGACAAACACCGTTATTTATGAGCATTTATTCATGAGATTTAAAGGAGAGGAAAGTGAGAGAAATTGAGGTCAGGCACCTCTTTAGAGTGGGTTCCTAGGGGGAGAGCTGTAAACAAAGAGGAAGGATGTGTGTGAGAGTCAGAGAGGCCCGCTCTGCCCCCGTAGATACCATGAACAAACTTTACAGCACTCAGATACAGGCCAATTAACAGGCCAGGGAAGTGAAGTGGAGCTCTGTCACTCGGCGTGTGTTGTCTAAGTGTTTTATCTACTGGGTGTTTGACTGCCTTCTACTTTTGCTGTGAATGAGAACAGCACAGGTGTTGAATGTGCTTGAGGAGGACAGTACTGATATTTAACCTGTAGACCATGGAGTAGACTTCTGGTTGAAGATGAAGACCGAGGCGGGCAGACAGACCGGCGGGCAGGCAGACAGACCGGCAGGCAGACAGACCGGCAGGCAGACAGACCGGCAGGCAGACAGACCTGCAGGCAGACAGACCTGCAGGCAGACAGACTGGCAGACCGGCAGGCAGACTGGCAGACCGGCAGGCAGACTGGCAGACCGGCAGGCAGACAGACCTACACACCTACAGATGTACACAGACAGTCTAGTTTATGGTGTGTAGCCATAAAATGTGAAATTAGCATGCTATAGCCATTTAAATGGATCTCTGTGTGTGTAGCTTGGCCCATGCTCTAGTCCAGTTGGACCCAACCAGACTCACTATTTCTTGTCCAGGTAGAGGAGCGTATGAACAGAACCTGCTGGTAAGAACCTGCTGGTCATGATTGACTGTAGCCATGGGCTCAGGATGAGTAGAATCAATCACACAGGACAGGGATCAATAGACAGCCGCGCGCACACACACACACACACACACACACACACACACACACACACACACACACAGACAAGTGTCAGGGTTGGCCTGCTGCCCCCTCAGTGATTTCTGAAAGTCACTCTGCTCCTCTCCACCTCACACTACTCTACCACTGGGGCTACGGCATGGACCGCATTCTCACTGTGTGTGTCTTTTTGTGTGTGCGTGCATGTGTTGTGCGCACACACACTCTTAATTAATGGTGTGTGTGCACGGAGAGTACACAGGGGTGTATCTGCAGCAGTCCTCACAGGACGACGGTTAGTCAGACTGTATGTCTCTCCGTATTGAGAGAGAGAGAGAGAGAGAGAGAGAGAGAGAGAGAGAGAGAGAGAGAGAGAGAGAGAGAGAGAGAGAGAGAGAGAGAGAGAGAGAGAGAGAGAGAGAGAGAGAGAGAGAGAGAGAGAGAGAGAGAGAGAGAGAGAGAGAGAGAGAGAGAGAGAGAGAGAGAGAGAGAGAGAGAGAGAGAGAGAGAGAGAGAGAGAGAGAGAGAGAGAGAGAGAGATGAGGCAGAGTGATAAATCTACTAACCTTTCCTTTATTCCTCGGGGCCAACCCAAGATTGATGTGCCTCTAATCTTCCCTCCTATTTATATGGGGAAATGTATAAATATACAAATCATATCACTTTTCACGCTTTGTAAATCCGCAAATACACATGAGAGATTATGTTGTGGCCTGGTTTGACAGAATGGATATGAATTAGTTGAAGATAGTGTGTGTGTGCCTGGGAATATACATATTTAATTGTGTGTAGCACAATAATACACTTAATTATCTGTTGTTTATGATACGTGTAAGACATCAGAAAAAAATAGACATCAGAAATAGACAATAGACATCAGACAGCAGAAATAGACATCAGGAATAGACAATAGACATCAGAAAGCTAAACAACTGTAAAGAGGACTGTGTGCTCCTGTTGAGCTGTGAATTCGACCCTCAGTACAGATGGGGCTGCAACACTGACACTAGTCAGTGATACAGTAAAATACAATTATTGTTACGTTCGTTTGATTTCTGATGTTAACCTTTAAATAGAGTAAACCCACGATTATAGCTGGTTGTTCCATGGTTTATACAGTATATGATTAAAGCTGGTTGTTCCATGGTTTATACAGTATATGATTAAAGCTGGTTGTTCCATGGTTTATACAGCATATTATTAAAGCTGGTTGTTCCATGGTGTATACAGTATATGATTAAAGCTGGTTGTTCCATGGTTTATACAGCATATGATTAAAGCTGGTTGTCCCATGGTTTATACAGCATATGATTAAAGCTGGTTGTTCCATGGTTTATACAGATTAAAGCTGGTTGTTCCATGGTTTATACATTATATGATTAAAGCTGGTTGTTCCATGGTTTATACAGCATATGATTAAAGCTGGTTGTTCCATGGTTTATACAGATTAAAGCTGGTTGTTCCATGGTTTATAGAGCATATGGTTAAAGCTGGTTGTTCCATGGTTTATACAGCATATGATTAAAGCTGGTTGTTCCATGGTTTATACAGATTAAAGCTGGTTGTTCCATGGTTTATACAGTATATGATTAAAGCTGGTTGTTCCGTGGTTTATTCAGCATATGATTAAAGCTGGTTGTTCCATGGTTTATACGGTATATGATTAAAGCTGGTTGTTCCATGGTTTATACAGTATATGATTAAAGCTGGTTGTTCCATGGTTTATACAGCATATGATTAAAGCTGGTTGTTCCATGGTTTATACAGTATATGATTAGAGCTGGTTGTTCCATGGTTTATACAGATTAAAGCTGGTTGTTCCATGGTTTATACAGTATATGATTAAAGCTCGTTGTTCCATGGTTTATACAGCATATAATTAAAGCTGGTTGTTCCGTGGTTTATACAGTATATGATTAAAGCTCGTTGTTCCATGGTTTATACAGATTAAAGCTGGTTGTTCCATGGTTTATACAGATTAAAGCTGGTTGTTCCATGGTTTATACAGTATATGATTAAAGCTGGTTGTTCCAAGGTTTATACAGTATATGATTAGAGCTGGTTGTTCCATGGTTTATACAGTATATGATTAAAGCTGGTTGTTCCATGGTTTATACAGTATATGATTAAAGCTCATTGTTCCATGGTTTATACAGATTAAAGCTGGTTGTTCCATGGTTTATACAGATTAAAGCTGGTTGTTCCATGGTTTATACAGCATATGATTAAAGCTGGTTGTTCCATGGTTTATACAGATTAAAGCTGGTTGTTCCATGGTTTATACATTATATGATTAAAGCTGGTTGTTCCATGGTTTATACAGCATATGATTAAAGCTGGTTGTTCCATGGTTTATACAGATTAAAGCTGGTTGTTCCATGGTTTATAGAGCATATGATTAAAGCTGGTTGTTCCATGGTTTATACAGCATATGATTAAAGCTGGTTGTTCCATGGTTTATACAGATTAAAGCTGGTTGTTCCATGGTTTATACAGTATATGATTAAAGCTGGTTGTTCCATGGTTTATTCAGCATATGATTAAAGCTGGTTGTTCCATGGTTTATACAGTATATGATTAAAGCTGGTTGTTCCATGGTTTATTCAGCATATGATTAAAGCTGGTTGTTCCATGGTTTATACGGTATATGATTAAAGCTGGTTGTTCCATGGTTTATACAGTATATGATTAAAGCTGGTTGTTCCATGGTTTATACAGCATATGATTAAAGCTGGTTGTTCCATGGTTTATACAGTATATGATTAGAGCTGGTTGTTCCATGGTTTATACAGATTAAAGCTGGTTGTTCCATGGTTTATACAGTATATGATTAAAGCTTGTTGTTCCATGGTTTATACAGCATATGATTAAAGCTCGTTGTTCCGTGGTTTATACAGTATATGATTAAAGCTCGTTGTTCCATGGTTTATACAGATTAAAGCTGGATGTTCCATGGTTTATACAGATTAAAGCTGGTTGTTCCATGGTTTATACAGTATATGATTAAAGCTGGTTGTTCCATGGTTTATACAGTATATGATTAGAGCTGGTTGTTCCATGGTTTATACAGATTAAAGCTGGTTGTTCCATGGTTTATACAGTATATGATTAAAGCTGGTTGTTCCATGGTTTATACAGTATATGATTAAAGCTCGTTGTTCCATGGTTTATACAGATTAAAGCTGGTTGTTCCATGGTTTATACAGATTAAAGCTGGTTGTTCCATGGTTTATACAGATTAAAGCTGGTTGTTCCATGGTTTATGCAGTATATGATTAAAGCTCGTTGTTCCATGGTTTATACAGATTAAAGCTGGTTGTTCCATGGTTTATACAGTATATGATTAAAGCTGGTTGTTCTATGGTTTATTCAGCATATGATTAAAGCTGGTTGTTCCATGGTTTATACGGTATATGATTAAAGCTGGTTGTTCTATGGTTTATACAGTATATGATTAAAGCTGGTTGTTCCATGGTTTATACAGCATATGATTATAGCTGGTTGTTCCATGGTTTATACAGATTAAAGCTGGTTGTTCCATGGTTTATACGGTATATGATTAAAGCTGGTTGTTCTATGGTTTATTAAGCATATGATTAAAGCTGGTTGTTCCATGGTTTATACGGTATATGATTAAAGCTGGTTGTTCTATGGTTTATACAGTATATGATTAAAGCTGGTTGTTCCATGGTTTATACAGATTAAAGCTGGTTGTTCCATGGTTTATTCAGCATATGATTAAAGCTGGTTGTTCCATGGTTTATACGGTATATGATTAAAGCTGGTTGTTCCATGGTTTATACAGTATATGATTAAAGCTGGTTGTTCCATGGTTTATACAGATTAAAGCTGGTTGTTCCATGGTTTATAGAGCATATGATTAAAGCTGGTTGTTCCATGGTTTATACAGCATATGATTAAAGCTGGTTGTTCCATGGTTTATACAGATTAAAGCTGGTTGTTCCATGGTTTATACAGTATATGATTAAAGCTGGTTGTTCCATGGTTTATTCAGCATATGATTAAAGCTGGTTGTTCCATGGTTTATACGGTATATGATTAAAGCTGGTTGTTCCATGGTTTATACAGTATATGATTAAAGCTGGTTGTTCCATGGTTTATACAGCATATGATTAGAGCTGGTTGTTCCATGGTTTATACAGTATATGATTAGAGCTGGTTGTTCCATGGTTTATACAGATTAAAGCTGGTTGTTCCATGGTTTATACAGTATATGATTAAAGCTCGTTGTTCCATGGTTTATACAGCATATGATTAAACCTCTGTTCCGTGGTTTATACAGTATATGATTAAAGCTCGTTGTTCCATGGTTTATACAGATTAAAGCTGGTTGTTCCATGGTTTATACAGATTAAAGCTGGTTGTTCCATGGTTTATACAGTATATGAATAAAGCTGGTTGTTCCATGGTTTATACAGTATATGATTAGAGCTGGTTGTTCCATGGTTTATACAGATTAAAGCTGGTTGTTCCATGGTTTATACAGTATATGATTAAAGCTGGTTGTTCCATGGTTTATACAGTATATGATTAAAGCTCGATGTTCCATGGTTTATACAGATTAAAGCTGGTTGTTCCATGGTTTATACAGATTAAAGCTGGTTGTTCCATGGTTTATACAGCATATGATTAAAACTGGTTGTTCCATGGTTTATACAGATTAAAGCTGGTTGTTCCATGGTTTATACATTATATGATTAAAGCTGGTTGTTCCATGGTTTATACAGCATATGATTAAAGCTGGTTGTTCCATGGTTTATACAGATTAAAGCTGGTTGTTCCATGGTTTATAGAGCATATGATTAAAGCTGGTTGTTCCATGGTTTATACAGCATATGATTAAAGCTGGTTGTTCCATGGTTTATACAGATTAAAGCTGGTTGTTCCATGGTTTATACAGTATATGATTAAAGCTGGTTGTTCCATGGTTTATTCAGCATATGATTGAAGCTGGTTGTTCCATGGTTTATACGGTATATGATTAAAGCTGGTTGTTCCATGGTTTATACAGTAAATGATTAAAGCTGGTTGTTCCATGGTTTATTCAGCATATGATTGAAGCTGGTTGTTCCATGGTTTATACGGTATATGATTAAAGCTGGTTGTTCCATGGTTTATACAGTAAATGATTAAAGCTGGTTGTTCCGTGGTTTATACAGTATATGATTAAAGCTCGTTGTTCCATGGTTTATACAGCATATGATTAAATCTCGTTGTTCCGTGGTTTATACAGTATATGATTAAAGCTCGTTGTTCCATGGTTTATACAGATTAAAGCTGGTTGTTCCATGGTTTATATAGATTAAAGCTGGTTGTTCCATGGTTTATACAGTATATGATTAAAGCTGGTTGTTCCATGGTTTATACAGTATATGATTAGAGCTGGTTGTTCCATGGTTTATACAGATTAAAGCTGGTTGTTCCATGGTTTATACAGTATATGATTAAAACTCGTTGTTCCATGGTTTATACAGATTAAAGCTGGTTGTTCCATGGTTTATACAGATTAAAGCTGGTTGTTCCATGGTTTATACAGATTAAAGCTGGTTGTTCCATGGTTTATGCAGTATATGATTAAAGCTTGTTGTTCCATGGTTTATACAGTATATGATTAAAGCTGGTTGTTCCATGGTTTATACAGGTTAAAGCTGTTTGTTCCATGGTTTATACAGATTAAAGCTATTTGTTCCATGGTTTATACAGGTTAAAGCTGTTTGTTCCATGGTTTATACAGATTAAAGCTGGTTGTTCCATGGTTTATACAGATTAAAGCTGGTTGTTCCATGGTTTATTCAGATTAAAGCTGGTTGTTCCATGGTTTATACAGATTAAAGCTGGTTGTTCCATGGTTTATACAGATTAAAGCTGGTTGTTCCATGGTTTATACAGCATATGATTAAAGCTCGTTGTTCCATGGTTTATACAGTATATGATTAAAGCTGGTTGTTCCATGGTGTATACAGCATATGATTAAAGCTGGTTGTTCCATGGTTTATACAGTATATGATTAAAGCTTGTTGTTCCATGGTTTATACAGATTAAACTTGTTGTTCCATGGTTTATACAGATTAAAGCTGGTTGTTCCATGGTTTATACAGTATATGATTAAAGCTGGTTGTTCCATGGTTTATACAGTATATGATTAACGCTGGTTGTTCCATGGTTTATACAGCATATGATTAAAGCTGGTTGTTCCATGGTTTATACAGTATATGATTAGAGCTGGTTGTTCCATGGTTTATTCAGCATATGATTAAAGCTGGTTGTTCCATGGTTTATACGGTATATGATTAAAGCTGGTTGTTCCATGGTTTATACAGTATATGATTAAAGCTGGTTGTTCCATGGTTTATACAGCATATGATTAAAGCTGGTTGTTCCATGGTTTATACAGTATATGATTAGAGCTGGTTGTTCCATGGTTTATCCAGATTAAAGCTGGTTGTTCCATGGTTTATACAGCATATGATTAAAGCTCGTTGTTCCGTGGTTTATACAGTATATGATTAAAGCTCGTTGTTCCATGGTTTATACAGATTAAAGCTGGTTGTTCCATGGTTTATACAGATTAAAGCTGGTTGTTCCATGGTTTATACAGTATATGATTAAAGCTGTTTGTTCCATGGTTTATGCAGTATATGATTAGAGCTGGTTGTTCCATGGTTTATACAGATTAAAGCTGGTTGTTCCATGGTTTATACAGTATATGATTAAAGCTGGTTGTTCCATGGTTTATACAGTATATGATTAAAGCTCGTTGTTCCATGGTTTATACAGATTAAAGCTGGTTGTTCCATGGTTTATACAGATTAAAGCTGGTTGTTCCATGGTTTATACAGCATATGATTAAAGCTGGTTGTTCCATGGTTAAACAGATTAAAGCTGGTTGTTCCATGGTTTATACATTATATGATTAAAGCGTTGTTCCATGGTTTATACAGATTAAAGCTGGTTGTTCCATGGTTTATAGAGCATATGATTAAAGCTGGTTGTTCCATGGTTTATACAGCATATGATTAAAGCTGGTTGTTCCATGGTTTATACAGATTAAAGCTGGTTGTTCCATGGTTTATACAGTATATGATTAAAGCTGGTTGTTCCATGGTTTATTCAGCATATGATTAAAGCTGGTTGTTCCATGGTTTATACAGTATGTGATTAGAGCTGGTTGTTCCATGGTTTATACAGTATATGATTAAAGCTGGTTGTTCCATGGTTTATACAGCATGTGATTAAAGCTGGTTGTTCCATGGTTTATACAGTATGTGATTAAAGCTGGTTGTTCCATGGTTTATACAGATTAAAGCTGGTTGTTCCATGGTTTATACAGATTAAAGCTGGTTGTTCCTTGGTTCATACAGATTAAAGCTGGTTGTTCCATGGTTTATACAGGTTAAAGCTGGTTGTGCCATGGTTTATACAGATTAAAGCTGGTTGTTCCATGGTTTATACAGATTAAAGCTATGCGTAATAAATGGATTGCATATAGATGTACTTATGCTATGTCAACAAACGCTATAGTCTTCTAATTGTTAAAGTATTTACAAATGCCTTATTAAGACATTAATAAGCAGAACATAAAATGAAGTGTTAGCAAAGGACCTCCAGAGTAGTAGTTGAGCTCTCTCCTCCATTGTCCTGCTGTCCTCGTGTCTGTCTCTTTGTCCGTGCCCCTGTTAGTCTTGTATTAGTGGGGAAGGGAGCACGAGGTTGATTCCACTCTAAGCCCACACAGAGATAATGCATGACTTATTTGTGCTGGGAAATTGGCCCACATTAATATTTATAGGTGATTTTTAATCTCCCGTATGCATATGTAGTGGAGTATACAGCACCTCTAAGGTCAGTTATATAATTTGGCATTATTTATCCTCCCTTTTAAAAGTCAAAAGTGATTCCAGTATATTTTCTCTCTCATAATGTTCATTAATTGACGGGGGTTGAAGAGGCTGTCAATCTAGCTTAGATATCTTAATGCAGCCACTAGAATAAAGAGTGCTGCTGGAATAATGGTTATTTATTGAGCTAGTTCATCATGTCTATCAGAGTGAAAGAGGCAAAGTTTCTCATTAAGTGGAACATTTGAATGGTCAGACCATCTGTTGGCCTGTCCATACTACTTTTGAAAAGGGTTCTCTCACATGTGTGTGCACATGTAATATGTGTGTGTGTGTGTGTGGTGTCAGTGTACGAGTGCATGGTGAGTATGCCTGTGTGAGAACTCCACCCATACTGAGGAGCCCACTAGCGTGTCCTCTCCAGTTTGATGGGTCCTCTCTGTGAGATGAAAGGTGCTCTGTCACAGCGACCCAGCACCAGAGAACAGTACAGTGGCTCAGCTGTGGGGATGAAGAGCCACCTAGTGGCCAGGTTAGGGTACAGCAGGATAGGACAGCTCTCCTCCGCACCTCTTTTGGGTTAAGTCCCAAATGGCACCCTATTCCCTATATAGTGTATTACTTTTGAGCCCAGTGAACCCAGATTGAGCTGTTTTAGAGTCATGGCCATGAGTCCATCATGGCTTTAGAGCCATCTGTTCTAGTCAGTGAAGTGGTGTCTATGGCATGTACACCAGTATGTATGTCTATTGTAGGTCTATTGTATGGTGCTGAGAGCCAGTTTGAGTCAGTATAGCTGTAGACAGGGTGGTTTACTGCTTGTTTTAGTTTGAGATGTTGACTTGTATCGAAGGCCAACCTCATTTAGTGGAGAGGTACTGAGAGGTGCTGATGATCTAGTGTAGACTGCAGACAGGAAATAGACATTTCCGATGGATGGATGGATGGATGCCCATTGATGTGGATGAAAGGATGATGACTGTCTCTCTCCTTCTCTCTTATCCAGCCCTCTCTCTTCCTCTCCCCCTCATCTTGTTTTTTTTATCTCTCTCTCACTCTGGAGTCTAGGGGGGGTGTGGCGGTGGTGAAGTGTGGTGGTGAAGTGTATCTTTCATCTTCTGCACTGTACTGTATCTTTGATGGGGTTTCATGTCCTGTTGCGTTGACAGGGTGTCTGTCGGAGGGAAGCGTTTAGCTCTGTAGACGTTCAGACGCGGCGGAGACGCTAGGCCACCTGGGACTCCACGCCGCCCGCCTGCCGATACACAAGACCTCAACTCGCTCATTAATGTCTATATTTGCCTTCGTTTGGGGCTATTTTTACACCGCCGATGATCTTATGAACATGTCTGAGTTGCCGTGACGATCTGTCACTACTGTACGCCCAAGCTGATAGCGCAGACTAAAGAGTGATAAACTGCAATGAGACAGAAACACACTCAGAGAAAACACACGCACACACAGTCGGATACAGGTAACACACTCAAACACTGACAACCACAAGATGACTGGATGTGTAATACAGTGCTGTAGATAAATAGACAGACGGGTGAAAGAAAAATACTGCAAAGGAAAATACACATTTTAGTGTAAAAGCTCATTTGCAGTCTGGTAGCCTGAGGGACCGGTCTAACATGTAACCGTGGTCATGCATACCAACCCACTCTCTCTCATCGTCCTGTTAATTGCTACATCATCAGGTTGTAAAAGGCTGAGTTGAGTGTGTGGTTCCGCTGTGCCTCCCACCGTGTCCCTCTGAGAAAACAAAGAACTGCTGTCACACACTGGCTGCTTGGCTTTCATCTCTCTCTCTCTCACTCACTCACTCACTCACTCACTCACTCACTCACTCACACGCATGTAAGCACATAACACACTGTAAACACATGCCACAAACACACCCCTCCACCCCATACATCGACCTACATACTGTTTATACTGTACTGGATGTACTGTACCCAGCAGAAATGTTTTGGTCAGACACACAAAGGGAGAGAAAGAGCAAGAACGATAGGGGGAAAAAAGTGCGATGGGTAAAGAGTAGAGTGTGAGTAAGTGGCAGCTCCTCCACCCACTCAGTCTGTCAGCTCCTCCGCCCACTCAGTCTGTCAGCTCCTCCGCCCACTCAGTCTGTCAGCTCCTCCGCCCACTCAGTCTGTCAGCTCCTCCGCCCACTCAGTCTGTCAGCTCCTCCGCCCGCTCAGTCTGTCAGCTCCTCCGCCCGCTCAGTCTGTCAGCTCCTCCGCCCGCTCAGTCTGTCAGCTCCTCCGCCCGCTCAGTCTGTCAGCTCCTCCGCCCGCTCAGTCTGTCAGCTCCTCCGCCCGCTCAGTCTGTCAGCTCCTCCGCCCGCTCAGTCTGTCAGCTCCTCCGCCCGCTCAGTCTGTCAGCTCCTCCGCCCGCTCAGTCTGTCAGCTCCTCCGCCCGCTCAGTCTGTCAGCTCCTCCGCCCGCTCAGTCTGTCAGCTCCTCCGCCCGCTCAGTCTGTCAGCTCCTCCGCCCGCTCAGTCTGTCAGCTCCTCCGCCCGCTCAGTCTGTCAGCTCCTCCGCCCGCTCAGTCTGTCAGCTCCTCCGCCCGCTCAGTCTGTCAGCTCCTCCGCCCGCTCAGTCTGTCAGCTCCTCCGCCCGCTCAGTCTGTCAGCTCCTCCGCCCGCTCAGTCCGTCAGCTCCTCCGCCCGCCCGCTCAGTCCGTCAGCTCCTCCGCCCGCCCTCTGTCCGTCAGCTCCTCCGCTCGCCCGCTCAGTCCGTCAGCTCCTCCGCCCGCCCGCTCAGTCCGTCAGCTCCTCCGCTCGCCCGCTCAGTCCGTCAGCTCCCCCGGCCCGCCCGCTTAGTCTGTCAGCTCCTCCGCCCGCTCAGTCTGTCAGCTCCTCCGCCCGCTCAGTCTGTCAGCTCCTCCGCCCGCTCAGTCTGTCAGCTCCTCCGCCCGCTCAGTCTGAAGCTCCTCCGCTCCTCTGCCCGCTCAGTCCGTCAGCTCCTCCGCTCCTCCGCCCACTCTTTCAGCTCATCCATTGTTAAAGTAAGTGGCCAAACATTATGACTATCAAGGGCTGGCCAAATTAAATTAACAATTAACCATCCTGTCTGTCATCCTGTCTGTCACAATCTAGTAAATGAACACTTCATTGCTGAGTTGTGCTCGTGGGTATTACTGTTGGCCGGTGGTGGAGGGAGCTAGTTATGTAGATCTGAATAACAGAAGAGCTGGCAGTATTACAGAGAATGGAGTGACGGTAGTACTGCCTAGTGCATCAGTATAGAGTAGAGCTACAGGACAGTCCAATGGAGTCAGGGCTATGTGCTGTATGTTTGTACAGGGACATTGCATCCTAATTGTTGATGTTGCTTTTATATCACTTGCACAGGCAGTTGACTTTTAGCTAGTTGTATTGTGTGTGGAGTTTGATGTCAGTTTTACCGAGCCCTAACATGATATACAACCGGTGTCATATTGACACCGTCTGGTTCATTCACATCAATGGCTGTGCTTAACGGTGTGTGTCTAGTTGGAGCCGTGGTAGTGGTGTGTGTGTGTGTCTAGTTGGAGCCGTGGTAGTGGTGTGTGTGTGTGTGTCTAGTTGGAGCCGTGGTAGTGGTGTGTGTGTCTAGTTGGAGCCGTGGTAGTGGTGTGTGTGTGTGTGTGTGTCTAGTTGGAGCCGTGGTGGTGGTGTGTGTGTCTAGTTGGAGCCGTGGTAGTGGTGTGTGTGTGTGTCTAGTGTGTGTGTGTGTGTCTGTGTGTGTCTCTAGTTGGAGCCATGTGTGTGTCTAGTTGGAGCTGTGTGTGTCTAGTTGGAGCCATGGTAGTGTGTGTGTGTGTGTGTGTGTGTGTGTGTGTGTGTGTGTGTGTGTGTGTGTGTGTGTGTGTGTGTGTGTGTGTGTGTGTGTGTCGAGTTGGAGCCGTGGTAGTGGTGTGTGTGTGTGTGTCTAGTTGGAGTCGTGGTGGTGTGTCTAGTTGGAGCCGTGGTGGTGGTGTGTCTAGTTGGAGCCGTGGTGTGTGTGTGTCTAGTTGGAGCCGTGGTGGTGGTGTGTCTAGTTGGAGTCGTGGTGGTGTGTGTCTAGTTGGAGTCGTGGTGGTGGTGTGTCTAGTTGGAGTCGTGGTGGTGGTGTGTCTAGTTGGAGTCGTGGTGGTGGTGTGTCTAGTTGGAGTCGTGGTGGTGGTGTGTCTAGTTGGAGCCGTGGTGGTGGTGTGTCTAGTTGGAGCCGTGGTGGTGGTGTGTCTAGTTGGAGTCGTGGTGGTGGTGTGTGTGTGTGTGTGTGTCTAGTTGGAGTCGTGGTGGTGGTGTGTCTAGTTGGAGCCGTGGTGGTGGTGTGTCTAGTTGGAGCCGTGGTGGTGGTGTGTCTAGTTGGAGCCGTGGTGGTGTGTGTCTAGTTGGAGTCGTGGTGGTGTGTGTCTAGTTGGAGCCGTGGTAGTGGTGTGTGTGTGTGTGTCTAGTTGGAGTCGTGGTGGTGTGTCTAGTTGGAGCCGTGGTGGTGGTGTGTCTAGTTGGAGCCGTGGTGGTGGTGTGTGTGTGTGTGTGTGTGTCTAGTTGGAGTCGTGGGGGTGGTGTGTCTAGTTGGAGCCGTGGTGGTGGTGGTGTGTCTAGTTGGAGCCGTGGTGGTGTGTGTGTGTCTAGTTGGAGCCGTGGTGGTGGTGTGTCTAGTTGGAGCCGTGGTGGTGTGTGTGTGTCTAGTTGGAGCCGTGGTGGTGGTGTGTCTAGTTGGAGCCGTGGTGGTGGTGGTGTGTGTGTGTGTGTCTAGTTGGAGCCGTGGTGGTGTGTCTAGTTGGAGCTGTGTGTGTCTAGTTGGAGCCATGGTAGTGGTGTGTGTGTCGAGTTGGAGCCGTGGTAGTGGTGTGTGTGTGTGTCTAGTTGGAGCCGTGGTGGTGGTGTGTCTAGTTGGAGCCGTGGTGGTGTGTCTAGTTGGAGCCGTGGTGGTGTGTGTGTGTCTAGTTGGAGCCGTGGTGGTGTGTCTAGTTGGAGCCGTGGTGGTGTGTGTGTGTCTAGTTGGAGCCGTGGTGGTGGTGTGTCTAGTTGGAGCCGTGGTGTGTGTGTGTGTGTCTAGTTGGAGCCGTGGTGGTGGTGTGTGTCTAGTTGGAGCCGTGGTGTGTGTGTGTGTGTGTGTGTGTGTGTAGTTGGAGCCGTGGTGGTGTGCGTGTGTCTAGTTGGAGCTGTGGTGGTGTGTCTAGTTGGAGCCGTGGTGTGTGTGTGTGTGTGTGTGTGTGTGTGTGTGTGTGTGTGTGTGTGTGTGTCGAGTTGGAGCCGTGGTGTGTGTGTGTGTCTAGTTGGAGCCGTGGTGTGTGTGTGTGTCTAGTTGGAGTCGTGGTGGTGGTGTGTCTAGTTGGAGCCGTGGTGGTGGTGTGTCTAGTTGGAGCCGTGGTGGTGGTGGTGTGTGTGTGTGTCTAGTTGGAGCCGTGGTGGTGTGTCTAGTTGGAGCCGTGGTAGTGTGTGTGTGTCTAGTTGGAGCCGTGGTGGTGGTGTGTGTGTGTGTGTCTAGTTGGAGCCGTGGTGGTGTGCGTGTGTCTAGTTTAGAGGTTGACCGATTATGATTTTACAACTCCGATACCGATTATTGGAGGACCAAAAAAAAGCAGATGCCGATTACATTTTTTTTTTTTGTAATAATGACAATTACAACAAGACTGAATGAACACTTATTTTAACTTAATATAATACATCAATAAAATCTATTTGATTTAAATAATGAAAAAACAAAGTGTTGGACAAGAAAGTAAAAGTACAATGTGTCATGTAAGAAAGCTAACGTTTAAGGTCCTTGCTCAGAACATGAGAACATATGAAAGCTCGTGGTTCCTTTTAACATGAGTCTTCAATATTCCCAGGTAAGAAGTTTTAGATTGTAGTTATTATAGGACTATTTCTCTCTATACCATTTGTATTTATATACCTTTGACTATTGGATGTTCTTATAGGCACTTTAGTATTACAGTGTAACAGTATAGCTTTCGTCCCTCTCCTCGCCCCTACCTGGGCTCAAACCAGGAACACAACGACAACAGCCACCCTTGAAGCAGCGTTACCCATGCAGAGCAAGGGGAATAACTACTCCAAGTCTCAGAGCAAGTGACGATTGAAACGCTATTAGCGCGCACCCCGCTAACTAGCTAGCCATTTCACATCGGTTACACCAGCCTAATCTCTGGAGTTGATGGGCTTGAAGTCATAAACAGCACAATGCTTGAAGCACAGCAAAGAGCTGCTGTCAAAATGCACGAAAGTGCTGTTTGAATGAATGCTTACGAGCCTACCATCGCTCAGTCAGACTGCTCTATCAAATCATAGACTTAATTATAACATAATAACACACAGAAATACGAGCCTTAGATCATTAATATGGTCGAATCCGGAAACTATCATCTCGAAAACAAGACGTTTATTCTTTCTTCCTTTTTTTATTTATATTTTTTAAAATGTTACCCCTTTTCCTCCCCAATTTTGTGGTATCCAATTGTTTAGTGGCTACTATCTTGTCTCATCGCTACAACTCCCGTACGGGCTCGGGAGAGACGAAGGTTGAAAGTCATGCATCCTCCGATACACAACCCAACCAAGCCGTACTGCTTCTTAACACAGCGCGCATCCAACCCGGAAGCCAGCTACACCAATGTGTTTGAGGAAACACCGTGCATCTGGCAACCTTGGTTAGCGTGCACTGCGCCCGCCCCGCCACAGGAGTCACTGGTGCGCGATGAGACAAGGATATCCCTCCCTAACCCGGACGACGCTAGGCCAATTGTGCGTCGCCCCACGGACCTCCCGGTCACGGCCGGTTACGACAGAGCCTGGGCGCGAACCCAGAGTCTCTGGTGGTGCAGCTGGCGCTGCAGTACAGCGCCCTTAAAGACGTTTATTCTTTCAGTGAAATATGGAACCGTTAAGTATTTTATCTAAACGGGTGGCATCCATAAGTCTAAATATTGCTGTTACATTGCACAACCTTCAATGTTATGTCATAATTACGTAAAATTCTGGCAAATTTGGCGGCCCAAACTGTTGCATATACACTGACTCTGCATGCAATGGACACAAGAGAAGTGGCACAATTTCACCTGGTTAATATTGCCTGCTAACCTGGATTTCTTTTAGCTAAATATGCAGGTTAAAAAATATATACTTCTGTGTATTGATTTTAAGAAAGGCATTGATGTTTATGGTTAGGTTCACATTGGAGCAAGGACAGTCCTTTTTCGCGAATACGCACCGCATCGATTATATGCAACGCAGGACACGCTAGATAAACTAGTAATATCATCAACCATGTGTAGTTAACTAGTGATTATGATTGATTGATTGTTTTTTATAAGATAAGTTTAATGCTAGCTAGCAACTTACCTTGGCTTACTGCATTCGCTTAACAGGCAGGCTCCTCGTGGAGTGCAATGAGAGGCAGGTGGTTAGAGCGTTGGACTAGTTAACTGTAAGGTTGCAAGATTGAATCCCCGAGCTGACGAGGTAAAAAAAAAATATGTCGTTCTGCCCCTGAACAAGGCAGTTAACCCACTGTTCCTAGGCCGTCATTGGAAAATAAGAATGTGTTCCTAACTGACTGGTTAAATAAAGATTAAATAAAGGTTATAATAAAAATAAAAAAAAAACGGCCAAATCGGTGTCCAAAAAATTGTTATGAAACTTGAAATCGGCCCTAATTAATCGGCCATTCCGATTAATCGGTCGACCTCTAGTCTAGTTGGAGCCATGGTAGTGGTGTGTGTCTAGTTGGAGCCGTGGTAGTGGTGTGTGTGTGTCTAGTTGGAGCCGTGGTGTGTGTGTGTCTAGTTGGAGCCGTGGTACTGGTGTGTGTTTGTGTGTCTAGTTGGAGAAGTGATGTCTGTCTGTCTGTCTGTCTGTCGCCATGGTAGTGGTCTGTCTGTCTGGTTGGAGCCATGGTAGTGGTCTGTCTGTCTGGTTGGAGCCATGGTAGTGGTCTGTCTGTCTGGTTGGAGCCATGGTAGTGGTCTGTCTGTCTGGTTGGAGCCATGGTAGTGGTCTGTCTGTCTGTCTGTCTGGAGCCATGGTAGTTGTCTGTCTGTCTGTCTGGAGCCATGGTAGTGGTCTGTCTGTCTGTCTGGTTGGAGCCATGGTAGTGGTCTGTCTGTCTGGTTGGAGCCATGGTAGTGGTCTGTCTGTCTGTTTGGAGCCATGGTAGTGGTCTGTATGTCTGGTTGGAGCCATGGTAGTGGTCTGTCTGTCTGTCTGTCTGGTTGGAGCCATGTTAGTGGTCTGTCTGGTTGGAGCCATGGTAGTGGTCTGTCTGTCTGGTTGGAGCCATGGTAGTGGTCTGTCTGTCTGTTTGGAGCCATGGTAGTGGTCTGTCTGTCTGGTTGGAGCCATGGTAGTGGTCTGTCTGTCTGTCTGGTTGGAGCCATGTTAGTGGTCTGTCTGGTTGGAGCCATGGTAGTGGTCTGTCTGTCTGTCTGTCTGGTTGGAGCCATGGTAGTGGTCTGTCTGTCTGTCTGGTTGGAGCCATGGTAGTGGTCTGTCTGGTTGGAGCCATGGTAGTGGTCTGTCTGGTTGGAGCCATGGTAGTGGTCTGTCTGTCTGTCTGGTTGGAGCCATGGTAGTGGTCTGTCTGGTTGGAGCCATAGTAGTAGTCTGTCTGGTTGGAGCCATGGTAGTGGTCTGTCTGTCTGGTTGGAGCCATGTTAGTTGTCTGTCTGTCTGTCTGTCTGTTGCTCGCCGTGGTAGTGGTGTGTGTGTCTGGTTGGAGCCGTGGTGTGTGTGTCTGGTTGGAGCCGTGGTAGTGGTGTGTGTGTCTGGTTGGAGCCGTGGTAGTGGTGTGTGTGTCTGGTTGGAGCCGTGGTGTGTGTGTCTGGTTGGAGCCTTGGTGTGTGTGTCTGGTTGGAGCCGTGGTGTGTGTGTGTGTCTAGTTAGAGGCGTGGTAGTGGTGTGTGTGTCTAGTTGGAGGCGTGGTGGTGTGTGTGTGTGTCTAGTTGGAGGCGTGGTTGTAGTGGTGTGTGTGTGTCTAGTTGGAGCCGTGGTAGTGGTGTGTGTGTGTGTGTACAGTGCTCTGACGCCTCAGGCTTGGCCGCTTCTGGATGCTTACTTTTGGAACTCTATCTTTCGCTCTCGCAAACTCACACACACATACACTTAGGTACACACATCTAATACTGGGTCGGGCCCCCCTTTAGCTCCAGAACAGCCTGAATTATTTAGAGCATGGAAACATTGCCTAATTGGTATCAAGAGACCTAACGTGTGCCAGGAAAACATTCGCCACACCTTTACACCACCACCACCACCAGCCTGTACCGTTGACAGGATGGGGACATGGAGTCATGCTGCTAACACCAAATCCTGACACTGCCATCAGCATGACGCAACAGGAACTGGGATTTGTCAGACAAGGAAATGTTTTTCCACTTCTCAATTGTCCATTGTTGGTGCCCACTGGAGCCACTTCTTCTTGTTTTTAGCTGATAGGAGTGGAACCTGGTGTGGTCGTCTGCTGCAATAGCCAATCCGTGACAAGGACTGACAAGTTGTGTGTTCCGAGATGCTGTTCTGCATACCACTGTTGTAATGCACAGATATTTGCCTGTTTGTGGCCTGCCTGTTAGCTTGCACGATTCTTGCCGTTCTCCTTTGACCTCACGTCAACGAGCTGTGTTCACCTACAGGACTGCCTTCCTGCGTGAAAAGCCCAGGAGGCCGGACGTTTCTGAGATACTGGAAGCTGCACGCCTGGCACCGACTATCATACCGCGCTCAAAGTCGCTGAGGTCGCTAGTTTTGCCCATTCTAAAGTTCAATTGAACAGTAACTGAATGCCTCCTTTTTTTATTTCACCTTTATTTAACCAGGTAGGCCAGTTGAGAACAAGTATGCCTGCATTATATCGCAGGCCAAGGCCACTTGACTCACTGTCTGTAGGAGCAAACCATTTTCGCGAACGGGGTTGGTGTACATAATAAACTGGCCAGATAGTGTAATACCCCTATACTACATTAGCATACATGATGTTTATTGAAAGACATTCTCCACAGGGATACTTTCTTAGACACACACTGTTGTGAGGGTATAGTAGGTAAGGTGGTTGAGGAACATGAATGGAGAACTCGTTCAGATAAGCAGTGTATTCATTGTCTGTAAATAATAGTTTGAAGAAAAGCCTCTTTTGTGAAGAGCCACTTGTTAAAGACGTCCTTCCGCCATTTTTGAACTTTTACTGTTGAAAAGCGATATCCTAAGGACACACACTAAAGAGTAAAAAAAATATACATGTTTTGAGCACAAATGTGTTTTTTAGGCACAACTGCAAAGTCCAAGGAGTAGGGCATTCAAGGAGTTTAATGGGAATCTGTGATGTCATCGGCCTCCCCCTTGCTTGAGGAACAATAGAGGGGCACTAGAGAACAAAAGAAGAAAGGCCAACCCCCCCACTTATCATGACGTACCTGGACCACCTATTGAGATGCGCCTTTTGTTAAGTAAATCAGGTGTTCAGGAAACACAGTTGGTATTTAAATTAGAGTGGGAGTCAATGTGCAATTTGGCCCATGTACTGTAGACACAGAAACACTTTCTCCCTCAACCACACACACACACACACACACACACACACACACACACACACACACACACACACACACACACACACACACACACACACACACAGACAGATGCTAGCTATAATGGGCTTTTTCCTCTGTGCTCTCTCTCTGACCTCCATTTAGTTGTCCAGTGAGAGATAAAGCTGTCTGATGAGCAGGCCATTATTACTGCCTGGCCAGGTCACCACCTCACCTCTGCCTGTCAACACACACACATCTCAATCAGCTGTGTGTGTATGTGTGTGTGTACGTGCTGCATATGTCTATACTTGAAACAAGGGTAAAAAAAAAAATGTAGTTGCCTTCAGTTAAATTACTGATCCTTAAACTAACAGTGAAGCCGCTATTAAAACTGAAATAAAACCTCAACTTAGAGTTGCAGTGTTTTATCAGGTACTAAAGGACACTGACTGATACTGGCCCAGCAGGATCAATACAACAGCTGTTTTATAGATCTGTCTGAACGACTCTACAGATGTGTGATTATTGGGTAGTAGTCTGGACACCTTGATGGTGCCCTCTAGCATCTGCAGTGGGGAGTTAGGTCTGAGTAAGGACACAGACATAAAGCTTGGAGGTCGTCAGCAATGCCAAAGTACTTAAAGCAATACTCCCTCTCCATCCTTCTCCCTCTCCTCTACATACCCAGGCTGTGCTGATTGGTTCTCTCTTTCCTTCCCTCCTGATTGTTCTCTCTCTCCTTCCCTCCCACATCTGACTGTTCCCTCACTCTCCTTCCCTCCCACCTCTGACTGTTCCCTCTCACCTCTGACTGTTCCCTCTCTCTCCTTCCCTCCTGATTGTGTTCTCTCTCTCCTTCCCTCCCACCTCTGACTGTTACCTCTCTCCTTCCCTCCTGATTGTGTTCTCTCTCTCCTTCCCTCCCACCTCTGTTCCCTCTCTCTCCTTCCCTCCTGATTGTGTTCTCTCTCTCCTTCTCTCCCACCTCTGACTGTTCCCTCCCTCTCTCTCTTTCCCTCCTGATTGTGTTCTCTCGATCCTTCCCTCCCACCTCTGACTGTTCCCTCCCTCTCTCTCTTTCCCTCCTGATTGTGTTCTCTCTCTCCTTCCCTCCCACCTCTGACTGTTCCCTCTCTTTCCTTCTCTCCCCCAGATCCAGCGTTCCAGGAACAAGCAGATGAAGGAGATGTTCCCAGATGGTTTTGGGATCCACCACGCTGGGATGCTGCGTGCTGACCGTAGCCTGATGGAGAGCATGTTCTCCAGGGGTTACCTCAAGGTTCTGTGCTGTACTGCCACACTGGCCTGGGGAGTCAACCTGCCTGCACACGCTGTCATCATCAAGGTCGGTTTGTGCGCGCGCGTGCGTTTCAGGTTCCGCTAGTCGTATGAACAGGATACACATGGTATACACTGTCCAACAAAATGCTTACTGGCATTGGGTGAGTGTGCTTGTGGTAGTTTGTTAGTTTGTATGTGCGAGGGAGTTTTTCGGTCTGATTAGAAGTAGGGTTGCAAAGGGTCTGAAATTTTCCATGGGAAGTCAAGCCCGGGAATTTGGGGAATTTTGCTTAAATTCATCAAAGAACTTAGCTTATTATAATGAACCTTTTTTTGTGGGATACACACAAGACAATTCTAGGTCTTGTGGCATATTTTGGTTAAACGATCCCCAATTCAATGGAATTGCAACCCTCTGCATGCACAGTGCATTCTTCCATCACATGTGCAGTAGAGTTCAACTGATTAATTGGAATGGCCGATTAATTAGGGCCGATTTCATAACAAACGGTTATCGGCATTTTTGGACACTGATTATGGTCGATTACATTGCACTCCACGAGGAGACTGCGTGGCAGGCTGACTACCTGTTACGTGAGTGCAGCAAGGAGCCAAGGTAAGTTGCTAGCATTAAACGTATCTTATAAAAAACAATCAATCTTAACATAATCACTAGTTAACTACACATGGTTGATGATATTACTAGTTCATCTAGCTTGTCCTGCGTTTCATATAATCGATGCAATGCCTGTTAATTTATCATTGAATCACAGCCTACTTCGCCAAACAGGTGCTGATTTAAATAGCGCATTCGTGAAAAAAACACTGTCGTTGCACCAATGTACCTAACCATAAACAATGCCTTTCTTAAAATCAATACACAAGTATATATTTTTAAACCTGCATATTTAGTTAATATTGCCTGCTAACATGAATTTCTTTTAACTAGGGAAATTGTGTCACTTTTCTCTTGCGTTCTGTGCAAGCAGAGTCAGGGTATATCCAGCAGGGTGCGTCGACCTGGCTCGTTGCGAACTATGTGAGGACCATTTCTTCCTAACAAAGACCGTAATTAATTTGCCAGAATTGTACATAATTATGACATAACATTGAATGTTGTGCAATGTAACAGCAATATTTAGACTTATGGATGCCACCCGTTAGATAAAATACGGAACGGTTACGTATTTCACTGAAATTATAGTTTCCGGATTTGACCATATTATTGCCCTAAGGCTCGTATTTCTGTGTGTTATTATATTATAATTAAGTATATGATTTGATAGAGCAGTCTGATTGAGCGGTGGTAGGCAGCAGCAGGCTTGTAAGCATTCATTCATACAGCACTTTCCTGCATTTGCCAGCAGCTATAATACCTACACGTGGAAATATTGAAGCAACATCTCAAGACATCAGTCAGGAAGTTGAAGCTTGGTCGCAAATGAGTCTTCCAAATCGACAATGACCCCAAGCATACTTCCAAAGTTGTGGCAAAATGGCTTAAGGACAACAAAGTCAAGGTATTGGAGTGGCCATCACAAAGCCCTGACCTCAATCCCATAGAGAATTTGTGGGCAGAACTGAAAAAGCATGTACGAGCAAGGTGGCCAAACCTGACTGCTCTGTCAGGAGGAATGGGCCAAAATTCACCCAACTTATTGTGGGAAGCTTGTGGACGGCTACCCGAAATGTTTGACCCAAGTTAAACCATTTAAAGGCAATGCTACCAAATACTAATTGAGTGTATGTAAACTTCTGACCCACTGGGAATGTGATGAAAGCTGAAATAAATCTTTCTCTCTACTACTATTCTGACATTTCACATTCTTAAAATAAAGTGGTGATCCTAACTGACCTAAAACAGGGAATATTTACTAGGATTAAATGTCAGGAATTGTGAAAAACTGAGTTGAATGTTTTTGGCTAAGGTGTATGTAAACTTTCGACTTCAACTCTATGTGAAGGGTCATCAAGTTATAGCAGCAATCTACCTCACCAAGTAAAGCGAGAAGAATAAGAGCACCACATTGAAACTGCCCAAGAACACCCGTTGGGGTGGTGTTGTCATCATATTTGACAGTCTCCTGGAGGGAAAGGAGTCTTTCCAAGAAATGGCCACCTCAGTCTGCCGATATGGACAGACCCATCAAGAGGATCCTCCTGGATGATTTATTTTGGGAGAGTGGTAAGCAACCTGAAACTCCTGAAACCTATAGCAGTAGCCATTGTATGGATTGAGGGAGACAATGCCATCCTGTCTGATGTTCAGACTCTGCTTGCAGATGTAAGGGAAGAAATCTGTACTGCCCTGCCCACTTCACAGTTGCTCCGAGCAGAGGAAACTGTAGTTCTGAAATACATCAAAAAGCATGAAGACTTCTGCCTGAAGCCCATACATACCACAGTGTACATGTTGGACCCCAAGTACGCTGGCAAGAGCATCCTGTCTGGTGCAGAGATCAACAAGGCCTATGGTGTCATCACTACCGTGTCTCGCCACCTTGGCCTGGATGAGGGCACAGTTCTTAGCAGTCTGGCGAAGTACACTTCCAAGCAAGGGCTTTGGGATTGAGATGCAGTATGACAGTCGTGCCAACATATCTCATCAGCCACCTGGTGGAAGGGACTTTGTGGATCTGAGGCTCTTTCCCCTTTTGCCTCCATCGTCCTCCAAATCCCACCAACATCAGCTGCCTCAGAGCGCAACTGGTCCTTGTTTGGGAACACACACACCAAAGCACGCAACAGGCTGACCAATACAAAGGTTAAAAAATTGGTTGCCAAATGTGAGGCTTTTTGAACCTGACAATGAGCCATCCTCAACAAGGTTGGAAAGTGACAGTAAAGATGAGGTCTCAGAGTCTGATGTTCAAGAGGTGGACATTGAGGATGTCCAGGGAGAAGACGTCGAAGCCTGAGAGGAAGACAGTCTAGAAACTAAAGCTTTGGTTATCATTTTTACGTTGTTGAAAACGTTTTTGGGACATGTGATGGATCAATGGGGATTATTCAATAATCCCTTTTGTTGTTAAGTGAAATCATCCCATGTGAAGAATCAACTCATTTAATTAAAGTTCAATTCGTAACAATTTATTTTTTTATTGGAAAGATTTAATCATTTGCAATTATGTCTACTTATGATAAGGTAAAAGGTTTATGTTTGTCTCCATATGATATGGTAAATATATCCAATGCAAAAAACATCTACATTTAATTGGTAATAATATTAATTTGCATATATTTCTGTTAATTCACATATATTCCCGTTAATTCCTATATATTCCCACAGAAAGTTTCCACCTCTGAATTGTCCCCAAAATGTGCAACCCTAGATTAAGGTATGAACTTGTAAGTCTGTATCATGTGCCCTTCGCTCTTAGAAGACGGTAAGTCCGTGTAGGTGTCTGTACTAAAACACGCAGACGTTTGCCTCGTTAGGACTGTATTATCTCTCCAAAGCCACTCATATCCGGCCTCTCTTGTTCCCGTGGTAACAACAGGGCACCCAAATCTACGATGCTAAGCGTGGTACCCTGGTGGACCTGGGCATCCTGGATGTGATGCAGATCTTCGGGCGTGCCGGGCGGCCCCAGTTCGACAAGTACGGCGAGGGCACCATCATCACGGCACATGACAAGCTGAGCCACTACCTCACCCTGCTCACCCAGCAGAACCCCATAGAGAGCCAGTTCCTAGAGACCATGGCTGACAACCTCAACGCTGAGGTAGGGACACACATGCCACCGTCAATAATATAGCTAGAAAGGTCTTATCCACAATCACACATCTTCAGGACCTCTACCTTTTAACAATCATATCAGTGTTTCCGCTGCAGTCATTTAGCTGTGGCGCTGCACCATGGCAAAATCATTGCCGCTACGCCAAAAAAATAAAAATTGAAACGTCAACAAATATTTCCGCCTAGGCGCACTTTGAAGATGCTAGAACAGTCCAAATGTACTTTTCCTCTGCAAACAATGTGAGTAATGAATTAAAAAACTAAAACAAACCTTACCTTATAGTAAAATAGTTATATCCAAGGTAAATATTCCTCTCAAGGCACATTTTATTTATCAAGGTAATTTCAGAAAATGCCCATAGTATATATGGCGCTAATAGTGGAAAATGTTAGTGTTTCACAGTATTACTTACCCACCAGTGTTGTGATTGGCTGTGATATTGGCCTATTGATTTCTCCCGCCGAAGGGGCATAGGTTGTCAAACTGGGAAAGCTGTAATTACTTTGTGGCTGTTTTATCTAGTGGAGATCGCTCTGTCATTTCCTGGTTGCTAAAATGTTAAACTTCGCTCAAATTTCAGTTTGTGAGAAAACAAGCACTAAATAGTGTAGGGAATCATTGTACCATCTAAATCGCATTTTCAATAACCAAAACTATTGTTTTTACAGCTGTTTGAAGCTGGTAGACCAAATGAAAGTTAACAATATTTTTCTTTAGTGTAAAGATATTTCACAGCGATCTGTGTTTGACAGCAGATGCCTAACTGGCCCCCTTCAATCATGTTCTCTTCTCATCTCCATCCAATGCCCTTTTCACAAAATAAACACAGTACAATAAGTCACCACTAGATGGCACACACCTCAAGGATTCAATGAGGACTTATTGAGAAGGAATCAATGCTGAGTGTGGAATCTCCACCAGGTGCTGCTAGGTGGCTGAAATGACTGAAGGTGAATGTGATGTTATTGATCTCTCTTTCTCCCTCTCTCTGCAGGTATCACTAGGGACTGTGACTAACGTGGAGGAAGCAGTGAGGTGGCTGAGTTACACCTACCTGTACATCCGCATGAGAGCCAACCCTCTGGCCTACGGGATCAACCACAAGGCCTACCAGGTACACACGCATGCATGTGCACACACGCATGCATGTGCACACACACACACACACGCACACACACACACACACACACACGCACACACACACACACACACACACACACACGTGTACACACTCGACTGTACACTCTCTTATTATCTAGCTCTCTGTGTTAGATGGACCCAGGTCTGGAGTGGTACTGTAAGGAACTGGCGGTGATGGCAGGGTTAAACTGTTCTGTCTCTGTGTTAGATGGACCCAGGTCTGGAGTTGTACTATAAGGAACTGGTGGTGATGGCAGGGTTAAACAGTTCTGTCTCTGTGTTAGATGGACCCAGGTCTGGAGCTGTATCGTAAGGAACTGGTGTTGATGGCAGGGTTAAACTGTTCTGTCTCTGTGTTAGATGGACCCAGGTCTGGAGTGGTACTATAAGGAACTGGTGGTGATGGCATGGTTAAACTGTTCTGTCTCTGTGTTAGATGGACCCAGGTCTGGAGCTGTATCGTAAGGAACTGGTGGTGATGGCAGGGTTAAACTGTTCTGTCTCTGTGTTAGATGGACCCAGGTCTGGAGTTGTATCGTAAGGAACTGGTGGTGATGGCAGGGTTAAACTGTTCTGTCTCTGTGTTAGATGGACCCAGGTCTGGAGCTGTATCGTAAGGAACTGGTGGTGATGGCAGGGTTAAACTGTTCTGTCTCTGTGTTAGATGGACCCAGGTCTGGAGCTGTACTGTAAGGAACTGGTGGTGATGGCAGGGTTAAACTGTTCTGTCTCTGTGTTAGATGGATCCAGGTCTGGAGTGGTACTATAAGGAACTGGTGGTGATGGCAGGGTTAAACTGTTCTGTCTCTGTGTTAGATGGACCCAGGTCTGGAGCTGTATCGTAAGGAACTGGTGGTGATGGCAGGGTTAAACTGTTCTGTCTCTGTGTTAGATGGACCCAGGTCTGGAGCTGTATCGTAAGGAACTGGTGGTGATGGCAGGGTTAAACTGTTCTGTCTCTGTGTTAGATGGATCCAGGTCTGGAGTGGTACTATAAGGAACTGGTGGTGATGGCAGGGTTAAACTGTTCTGTCTCTGTGTTAGATGGACCCAGGTCTGGAGCTGTATCGTAAGGAACTGGTGGTGATGGCAGGGTTAAACTGTTCTGTCTCTGTGTTAGATGGACCCAGGTCTGGAGCTGTATCGTAAGGAACTGGTGGTGATGGCAGGGTTAAACTGTTCTGTCTCTGTGTTAGATGGACCCAGGTCTGGAGCTGTATCGTAAGGAACTGGTGGTGATGGCAGGGTTAAACTGTTCTGTCTCTGTGTTAGATGGACCCAGGTCTGGAGCTGTATCGTAAGGAACTGGTGGTGATGGCAGGGTTAAACTGTTCTGTCTCTGTGTTAGATGGACCCAGGTCTGGAGCTGTATCGTAAGGAACTGGTGGTGATGGCAGGGTTAAACTGTTCTGTCTCTGTGTTAGATGGACCCAGGTCTGGAGCTGTATCGTAAGGAACTTGTGGTGATGGCAGCCAGGAAGCTGGACAAGGCCAGGATGATCCGCTTCGAGGAGAGGACAGGATACTTCGCCTCCACTGACCTGGGCAGAACCGCCAGTCACTTCTACATCAAATACAACACCATGGAGGTACACCAGAGTTCCATAACATGATATGATGTTATATGTACTATGTTCTATTGTACACTGAGTGTACAAAACATTAAGAACATCTGCTCTTTCCATGACATACAGTACCAGTCAAAGGTTTGAACACAGCTATTGATTCAAGGGTTTTTCCTGTTTTCTACATTGTAGAATAATAGTGAAGACATCAAAACTATGAAATAACACATGGGATCATGTAGTAACCAAAAAAGTGTTCAACAAAGCAAAATATATTTTAGATTCTTCAAAGTAGCAAGTCTTTGCCTTGATGACAGGTTTGCAAACTCTTGGCATTCTATCAACCAGCTTCATGAATGCATTTCAATTAACATGGGCCAGCATCCCTGTGGAAAGCTTTCATCATCTTGTGGAGTCCATGCCCCGACAAATTGAGGCTGCAACTCAATATCAGAAAGGTGTTCCTCGTGCTTGGTTTACTCCAATGTATTATATTATTGTAACCAGGTATATATACCCTTTTGTGTAGGTGTAATATGGCATGGTAATATCTACAAATAAACTCATCATGAATGATGGTACAGTAACATGCAATATACAACTAGATAACGGCTGTTCCTTATGTCATGTTTGTGTTTGTCTACCTCCTCCTCCATGCAGACGTTCAACGAGCTGTTCAACTCCCAGAAGACAGAGGCTGACATCCTCAGCATCGTCTCCAAGGCCGAGGAGTTTGAACAGGTCAAGGTGAGAGGTCACAGGTCACACTGAGAGGTCACTCATCACACATTATAGACTGCTGCGGGACACCTGCTAAACAGTATAGCAAGGTCTTGATATAGTTTGAGTACCCAGGTGGAAGTGCTCCTGACTGTGTGTGTGTGTGTGTGTTTTTCAAGGTGCGTGATGAGGAGATGGAGGAACTAGAACAGATGCTGTGTAACTACTGTGAGCTGCCTGCTGCAGGCGGAGTGGAGAACGGATACGGCAAGATCAACATCCTACTGCAGACCTACATCGGCCGGGGAGAGGTGGACAGCTTCTCCCTCATCTCAGACCTGTCCTACGTAGCACAGGTGGGTTACAGGCACAGCACACACACACACACTACACACATACAGTGGGGCAAAAAAGTATTTAGTCAGCCACCAATTGTGCAAGTTCTCCCACTTAAAAAGATGAGAGGCCTGTCATTTTCATCATAGGTACACTTCAACTATGGCAGACAAAATGAGGGAAAAAAATCCAGAAAATCACATTGTAGACGTTTTAATGAATTTATTTGCAAATGATGGTGGAAAATAAGTATTTGGTCAATAACAAAAGTTTATCTCAATACTTTGTTATATACCCTTTGTTGGCAATGACAGAGGTCAAACGTTTTCTGTAAGTCTTCACAAGGTTTTCACACACTGTTGCTGGTATTTTGGCCCATTCCTCCATGCAGATCTCCTCTAGAGCAGTGATGTTTTGGGGCTGTGGCTGGGCAACATGGACTTTCAACTCCCTCCAAAGATTTTCTATGGGGTTGAGATCTGGAGACTGGCTAGGCCACTCCAGGACCTTGAAATGCTTCTTACGAAGCCACTCCTTCGTTGCCCGGGCGGTGTGAAAGACCCAGCCACGTTTCATCTTCAATGCCTTTGCTGATGGAAGGAGGTTTTCACTCAAAATCTCACGATACATGGCCCCATTCATTCTTTCCTTTACACAGATCAGTCGTCCTGGTCCCTTTGTAGAAAAACAGCCCCATAGCATGATGTTTCCACCCCCATGCTTCACAGTAGGTATGGTGTTCTTTGGATGCAACTCAGCATTCTTTGTCCTCCAAACATGACGAGTTGAGTTTTTACCAAAAAGTTATATTTTGGTTTCATCTGACCATATGACATTCTCCCAATATTCTTCTGGATCATCCAAATGCTCTCTAGCAAACTTCAGACGGGCCTGGACATGTACTGGCTTAAGCAGGGGGACACTTCTGGCACTGCAGGATTTGAGTCCCTGGCGGCGTAGTGTGTAACTGATGGTAGGCTTTGTTACTTTGGTCCCAGCTCTCTGCAGGTCATTCACTAGGTCCCCCCCGTGTGGTTCTGGGATTTTTGCTCACCGTTCTTGTGATCATTTTGACCCCACGGGGTGAGATCTTGCGTGGAGCCCCAGATCGAGGGAGATTATCAGTGGTCTTGTATGTCTTCCATTTCCTAATAATAGCTCCCACAGTTGATTTCTTCAAACCAAGCAGATTCAGTCTTCCCAGCCTGGTGCAGGTCTACAATTTTGTTTCTGGTGTCCTTTGACAGCTCTTTGGTCTTGGCCATAGTGGAGTTTGGAGTGTGACTGTTTGAGGTTGTGGACAGGTGTCTTTTATACTGATAACAAGTTCAAACAGGTGCCATTAATACAGGTAACGAGTGGAGGACAGAGGAGCCTCTTAAAGAAGGAGTTACAGGTCTGTGAGAGCCAGAAATCTTGCTTGTTTGTAGGTGACCAAATACTTATTTTCCACCATAATTTGCAAATCAATTCATTAAAAATCCTACAATGTGATTTTCTAGATTTTTTTTCTCATTTTGTCTGTCATAGTTAAAGTGTACCTATGATGAAAATTACAGGCCTCTCCCATCTTTTTAAGTGAGAGAACTTGCACAATTGGTGGCTGACTAAATACTTTTTTGCCCCACTGTATGCTCTTTCTCCATCTGTTTCTCACATACACACACACACACACTCATACAAACTGAACCATACCTGAAGAAACTTCAACATGTGTACATACTCTGCTTCTACCCCAAACTGAGCCAGCCTAGCCCCTCTGAGGGGTCCAGCTGTACCCCAGTGTCCCCTGCCAGGGGGACACAGGGGTACAGACTCCCTTACCCCAACACATGCAGCCCCTGCCTAGACTTCCCCTTCCCTCAGTCAGCAGCACATGCTGTCCGCGTCCTAGAGCAGAATGTTTCAATCATACTGGTGTACTGATGGGGGTTTAGAAAGAGTGTCTTAACGAATCATATCATACACATCCATAAACGGGTTTCCTGTTTGTACCAGCATCTCCATTGTTTCAGAGGGATCATGAGGCTTTCATGAACTGTCACAGTTAATCTGCCATGCCGGCATCTCTGCATTATGCTCTTTATGTAAATCAAATGCTTTGATATATCTGATGGAAAGTAATATGTTTGGCTGGTGCATATTTCACAGTGACTGATAGCCTGGAATCTTTTTTGTATTTGGAGCCCCCATCCCACATCCCATCCCCTCTTCCCATCCTCTGCTGAACCCATCTATCCATGGTTTTCCACGGTAACTGATTCCATGTGGCTGAATATTTGGAATTGTTCACAGCAAATTCCCTCTTTGCTCCTATTTTGCCCGATTTCAGATGTGCAGCCGGTTTGATGGCTGTGGCCGGGAGGCAGGCAGCCATAGTGGAATAGAGGGGATCTGATGGTTAATCCAGACTGAGGACTGATAGGTCCTGCTGCCGTATGATACTGCCACTACACATCAACAAAGACACACACACATAAGCACAGAGATGAAGTTGCATACATACATATAGGTGGGCACACTCACAACCACTGGCAGACTCACCATCTCTCGCTCTCACACACACACACACACACACACACACACACACACACTGACAGAGGCTAACTCCATGTCTCTCATGCATACACACACACTCCTCAATGGCTTTAGCAACTGGATGATAGATAGAGCTGTCCTGCAGGCCTGTGCACTTGACCGCAGGACACCAGGAGTTCTCCTGAGAGAGTAGATTATTGTACCTGAGCGCTGAGAGACCTGAGACCACAGTTGAACTGTGTTTACTGCATGCTCTTAAAGACACACGGACACAGAGGAACAGGAGAAGGAAGGCAGCTTAATCATGAAGTTAGTTCCAACCAGGGAGATTATTGAGATTGACTATGTTGGTGCTGTGACTCGGACTGTGAGGCCTGATGTGTTTTGGCTGTTGGTTGTTATCTGAAGTATGAGTGTAGGCTCAGTAAGGGTGTGAGTGTAGGCTCAGTAAGGGTGTGAGTGTAGGCTCAGTAAGGGTGTGAGTGTAGGCTCAGTAAGGGTGTGAGTGTAGGCTCAGGAAGGGTGTGTGTGTAGGCTCAGGAAGGGTGTGTGTGTAGGCTCAGGAAGGGTGTGTGTGTAGGCTCAGGAAGGGTGTGTGTGTAGGCTCAGGAAGGGTGTGTGTGTAGGCTCAGGAAGGGTGTGAGTGTAGGCTCAGGAAGGGTGTGAGTGTAGGCTCAGGAAGGGTGTGAGTGTAGGCTCAGGAAGGGTGTGAGTGTAGGCTCAGTAAGGGTGTGAGTGTAGGCTCAGGAAGGGTGTGTGTGTAGGCTCAGGAAGCGTGTGAGTGTAGGCTCAGGAAGGGTGTGAGTGTAGGCTCAGGAAGGGTGTGAGTGTAGGCTCAGGAAGGGTGTGAGTGTAGGCTCAGGAAGGGTGTGAGTGTAGGCTCAGGAAGGGTGTGAGTGTAGGCTCAGGAAGGGTGTGAGTGTAGGCTCAGGAAGGGTGTGAGTGTAGGCTCAGTAAGGGTGTGAGTGTAGGCTCAGTAAGGGTGTGAGGGTAGGCTCAGTAAGGGTGTGAGTGTAGGCTCAATAAGGGTGTGAGTGTAGGCTCAGTAAGGGTGTGAGTGTAGGCTCAGTAAGGGTGTGAGTGTAGGGTTTTCTCTCCAGAGGGTTTGATGTAGGAGTGCGGTTTCCCTAGTGGCCTTTTAACCAGCAGCAGACCAACATCTGGCCCAGCTGGTGTTTCTGTGTCTCTGCCTATCTATATGCCTGTCTCTATGTCTGCCTGCCTGTCTCTGTCCATCCTCCCACTCAACCACATGTTCCGGACACAAGCAGACCTGACCAATCTATCACAGATAGCAGCCTCGCCACGACTTATCCATCACAACAGAGCCAGGCCCAACAAATCAATCCCAGCACGGCCAGACTCTACCAATCCATCATGTCATTAACACCTGGCCAAATCAATCAGAGCCCAGTCACGTCAGATCTGATCAGTTTATCAGCGAGCAGCGCCAACCACCTGACCCATCTGTCAGGACAGACATGAACAATCCATCAGCGCACAGCTAGGCCTGACCCATGTTTCAGAACAGAGCCTGATCATACCAGTCCCGCGGCTCTCGATCAGACATGATTAATCGTCCTACATCTTGATGGATTATTTCAGTCTCTGCATGACTCTCTCTGTCCTGCTGTACCCGTTGTAGAACACTGCTCTAAGTCTGGCTGTAGCCTGTCTGTCTTTTTACACCTGTTGTTGTACACTATTCCAATTGTGATTCCAATCGGTCTGTCCTTGTTTTTCTACTATAGAATGCCACTCAAATTGTAACTGTGTGTGTGTATTTCGTCCCTGTGTAGAACGCAGCTCGTATCGTCAGGGCTCTGTTTGAGATTGCTCTGAGGAAACGCTGGCCTGCCATGACCTACCGCCTGCTCAACCTGTGTAAAGTGATAGACAAGCGTCTGTGGGGCTTCGCTCACCCCCTGAGACAGTTCTCCATCCTGCCTCACAACGTGCTGGCCCGTCTGGAGGAGAAGAAACTCACTGTGGACAAACTGAAAGATATGCAGAAGGACGAGATAGGTGAGACCATACTGGGCCAAGTGTGGTGTACTACCAAATTAGACATGAATTCTATTGTGTTCTGTAGAGCTGTGTGTGTGTGCATGCAGCGTGCTGTAGTAGCACCACTCCCCTCTGTGTGTCCCAGGTCACATGCTTCACCACGTGAACATCGGGTTGAAGGTGAAGCAGTGTGTCCACCAGATCCCTTCCATACTGATGGAGGCCACCATCCAACCAATCACACGCACTGTGCTCAGGGTCCGCCTCCAGATCACCCCCGACTTCCAGTGGCACGACCAGGTAACCAGGTTGACCTCACCTAGGATGACCTCGATGTCTCTCTTTCTCTCTCTCTCTCTCTCTCTCCCTCACTCACTCACTCACTCACTCACACACACACATACACACACACACACACACACACACACACACACAGTACACAAACAGTAGACATTATCAGAGCACTCTTTAAGTGTGTCAAAATGCTGCTAACAGTAGAAATGTGTTAGTTAGTGTGAAGTGTCAGTGGTCTGTCAGTATGGAGCTGTCCTCTCCCCCAGTGGCCCTGCTCCTCTCCTCCTCCAGCCAGTGGGGGGGTGGAGTAATGAGTGAAAAGTGGGAATCTCACCTCTGTTCTACAAGGAGGAGCAGCCAGCTGCTGAAACAACCCCGCAGCGTCAGATTCCCACCTCTGGAAGTGTTAGTCCACATTCCAAGTACTGGTTGAAGGGCTCTTCTTTTCTTTGAATGGTTCAAATGAAGGTTTATAGAAATGGAAGATGGCTGATTCTAGATCAGTGTTTAGGTGCATCACCTTCTTGTAATACAGTGAGGGAAAACAATATTTGATCCCCTGCATATTTTGTATGTTTGCCCACTGACAAAGAAATTATCTGTCTATGATCTATAATTTTAATGGTAGGTTTATTTGAACAGTGAGAGACAGAATAACAACAACAAAATCCTGAAAAACGCATGTCAAAAATGTTATAAATTGATTTGCATTTTAATGAGGGAAATAAGTATTTGACCCCTCTGCAAAACATGACTAAGTACTTGGTGGCAAAACCCTTGTTGGCAATCACAGAGGTCAGACGTTTCTTGTAGTTGGCCACCAGGTTTGCAGGAGGGATTTTGTCCCACTCCTCTTTGCAGATCTTCTCCAAGTCATTAAGGTTTTGAGGCTGACGTTTGGCAACTCGAACCTTCAGCTCCCTCCACAGATTTTCTATGGGATTAAGGTCTGGAGACTGGCTAGGCCACTCCAGGACCTTAATGTGCTTCTTCTTGAGCCACTCCTTTGTTGCCTTGGCCGTGTGTTTTGGGTCATTGTCATGCTGAAATACCCATCCACGACCCATTTTCAATGCCCTGGCTGAGGGAAGGCGGTTCTCACCCAATATTTGACGGTACATGGCCCTGTCCATCATCCCTTTGATGCGGTGAAGTTGTCCTGTCCCCTTAGCAGAAAAACACCCCCAAAGCATAATGTTTCTACCTCCATGTTTGACGGTGGGGATGGTGTTCTTGGGGTCATAGGCAGCATTCCTCCTCCTCCAAAGACGGCGAGTTGAGTTGATGCCAAAGAGCTCCATTTTGGTCTCATCTAACCACAACACTTTCACTCAGTTGTCCTCTGAATCATTCAGATGTTCATTGGCAAACTTCCGACTGGCATGTATATGTGCTTTCTTGAACAGGGGGACCTCGCGGGCGCTGCAGGATTTCAGTCCTTCACGGCGTTGTGTGTTACCAATTGTTTTCTTGGTGACTATGGTCCCAGCTGCCTTGAGATCACTGACAAGATCCTCCCGTGTAGTTCTGGGCTGATTCCTCACCTTTCTCAAGATTATTGCAACTCCACGAGGTGAGATCTTGTATGGAGCCCCAGGCCGAGGGAGATTGACAGTTTTTTGTGTTTCTTCCATTTGCGAATAATCGCACCAACTGTTCGCACCAACTCTCACCAAGCTGCTTGGCGATGGTCTTGTAACCCAATCCATTGTAGGTCTACAATCTTGTCCCTGACATCCTTGGAGAGCTCTTTGGTCTTGGCCATGGTGGAGAGTTCTGATTGATTGATTGCTTCTGTGGACAGGTGTCTTTTATACAGGTAACAAGCTGAGATTAGGAGCACTCCCTTTAAAAGCGTGCTCCTAATCTCAGCTCGTTACCTGTATAAAAGACATCTGGTAGCCAGAAATCTTTCTCATTGAGAGTGGGTCAAATACTTATTTCCCTCATTAAAATGCAAATCAATTTCTAACAATTTCTAACAGTCTCTCACTGTTCAAATAAACCTACCATTAAAATTACAGACTGATAATTTCTTTGTCAGTGGGCAAACGTACAAAATCAGCAGGGGATCAAATACTTTTTTCCCTCACTGTATTATCCTGCAGATTTTATACTACATTTGCTTGAGCCTGCCTGGTGTGTCAGATGGACGGTGTTTTCCACTTTTGGGACTTTTCTATTGGTTCTATTGCGCCAGGCAAGATCAATCAAACACAGCTAAGTATCTGAAAGATTTCAAATGCCGTTTGAACCCAAGTCTGCTGTCCGTAAGTAGAGCCATGTCCAATGGAGGGAATATACAGTACATCATTGAATTGCGAATTAGGCTATAGGATCTCTATGGTGATTGGAGTACATCATTGAGGCAGATGACTCCTGTAGTTTGTGAGGGAGTCAGGGTGGATCGGAGGCCCGTTGTAGCCAGGCTGTGTATGAAGATGAATGTTTGTGTGATTAGCGATGCATGCTCTGCTCATGGGAGAGTTGTTATGGAACACCCCCAGCTTAGCCAGTGATCCCTGCTGCATATGTACACACGCAAGCTAGCCACGACACATGTAGAGGCACATGAGATCTCCTTCTCCCTAACTCTAACCCAAGCCACGGACTCCAGGATAATGACTCATTCTAATTGGGAAACAGACAGGAATTGGATGTCGTTTTCTAATATTAATGCGTGGTTCCCCACTCCCTTTAGTGTTTTGAGTAGGACCCAGAATTGTTCCTGGTTCAGGTCACATGGTTGGGAATAACTCCTAGCCCTAATCAAGAGTAGTTTCCCTGATATCTTTAGACATTTACACAAGAGGGCTAGGGACCAGGCCAGAAGATGACATTATAGCTGTTGTTTTAGTGTGTTTGTCTGTGGGAACTGGACTGTCTCCTCTCTCCATGTGTCATAAAGCAGTCTCCTGGACCTGTGTCTGTTGGCCAGCCAGCAGTTGTTTCCACAGCAGAGTGTTCTACAGGGGGTCAACTCAGAGCAGAGAAATGTAGAGAGATGCACAGTACAGTGCACCTCCTTCTCCTGCTGGGGAGAGTGGAGAGGAGAGGGCTGAAGTTTCTGTTTGGAGTCACCCCAAAACCGATGACTGAAGGGTTACGCATGCACCTACTAACAATTACATTGCTTTGTTTTGAATTGCTACTATCTGGTTAAACAACCTGGCAGTGCTCTGATCTTCTAATGCCACCAATTCTTCATGCTTCTGTCTCCTCTGCCTCTCCTCTGCCTCTCTCCTCTGCCTCTCTCCTCTGCCTCTCTCCTCTGCCTCTCTCCTCTGCCTCTCCTCTGCCTCTCCTCTCTCCTCTGCCTCTCTCCTCTCTTAGTGTCATGGTTCAGTGGGAGAGCCCTGGTGGCTGTGGGTAGAGGACCCCATCAACGATCACATCTACCATTCAGAGTACCTGCTCCTACAGAAGAAACAGGTGGGTTTCTGGGTACCATTAGTTTCTAGAATGTGTCTGAGAGCCACTTGTTCTCCTGTGTTCCCTTGAGGCAGAAGTTGCCCCTAACTATAGATCTAGGATCAGATTACCCGACCCCTGATTCTAACCTTAACCATTATGGTTATGGAATAAATCTGACCCTGTATCAGTGGATATGGTTGAGCCTAGTCATACTTACATCGTGTGTGTGTTTTCCAGGTGGTGAGTGGGGAGCCCCAACAGGTGGTATTCACCATCCCTATCTTTGAGCCCATGCCCTCCCAGTACTACATCAGAGCTGTGTCAGACCGCTGGCTGGGCTCAGAGGCTGTCTGCATCATCAACTTCCAACACCTCATCCTGCCTGAAAGACATCCCCCACATACTGGTACTGTACAACAGACTCACAAACACAGACAGACCAACCCTCAGAGGTGTACAGATGAAACAACATACTTCACACATACACCTTTCTTTGTCTTTTTTCCTTGACAAATGTACCCATACGTTGTCTCAATGTTGCCCTGTGGATTCTCAGAGCTGCTGGACCTGCAGCCGTTGCCCATCACCGCCCTGGGGAACCTGGAGTATGAGAGTCTGTACAAGTTCACCCACTTCAATCCCATCCAGACACAGATCTTCCACACGCTCTACCACACCGACACCAACGTCCTGCTGGGGGCGCCAACGGGCTCCGGTAAAACCATCGCTGCCGAGTTGGCCATGTTCCGAGTCTTCAACCAGTACCCTACCTCCAAGGTCTGTCTGGCCCCCCATCTCTCTCTTTTTCTCTTTCAATATCGCTATACATTTCTCTCTGTTTATATCCTTGCTCTGTGTGTGTTCTTAGGTGGTGTACATTGCCCCTCTGAAAGCTCTGGTCAGGGAGAGGATTGAGGACTGGAAGATCAGGATAGAGGAAAAACTGGGGAAGAAGTGAGAGAGACTTGGTTATAACCATGTGCATTTCAGTTGCATTCACATCTGTCAATGACCATCAGCCGTGGTATCTATCCATCCATCTATTGTCTCTTTCTCGCTCTCTCCCCTCTCTCCCTCCTTCCCTTCCCTCTCTCCTCGTCCCTAGAGTCGTGGAGCTGACAGGTGATGTGACTCCAGACATGCGGGCCATCGCCGCGGCCGACCTGATCGTGACCACGCCGGAGAAGTGGGACGGCGTGAGTCGCTCCTGGCAGAACCGCAGCTACGTCCAGAAAGTAGCCATCCTCATCATCGACGAGATCCACCTGCTAGGTAACCACAGCCTAGTTCTACCCAGAAGCATATAGAGAGATCTTTAATATCTATGGGTCTGGTTCTTGCCTCACAAACCCCATAGAATCAAACGTTGTATAGAGCCTGAACTTTTACCCTCATACAAACAGAACCTTCTATAGAGCCTTAACTTTTACCATCATACAAAGAAAATGCTGATAGAATTCAAAAGAGTTAATAATAATACTACTCTCCATAGTGAAATGCTTTGTCCAACTTTCTCACACTGGACCATACCACTGTGTCTGTATCCCAGGGGAGGACAGAGGTCCTGTGCTGGAGGTCATAGTGTCCAGGACCAACTTCATCTCCTCTCACACCAACAAGACTGTCCGCGTGGTGGGCCTGTCCACGGCCCTGGCCAACGCACGAGACCTCGCCGACTGGCTAGGGATTGGACAGGTGAGCTCTCCATAGCATCCACATACTAGACACTACAGGTATTGTGAAACGCCACTCCTGGTAGGAGTTGCACTTAGGCTCAGATTTAGGATCAGTTTCTTATCTGAATCAGGCATTACAACAGTGTTCTACCCTGATCACACCATTACGTTAGTCTCAGTTTCACATAGACAAGACATCTCCTGTAGTTAAAACCTGCTCATCCTTTCACCTTTTGACCTCCTGTCCTGTGTTCAGATAGACTTCATGTCTCTGTCATCAGTTGGAGGTTTTGTAATTGACATTGCTGTTCTGAAGCCAACCAGTAACCACATTTGTGTTAGCCAGTGTTTTTTAGTGTTTCGTGTTTTTTAGTGTCCCCTTTTCATATTTGATAAATGTAGAATAATACTGCTGTTTTTGGCAGGGAATCCGTGTAATAGTTTTGACCACAGCACAGTAATGGTTTGGAGTTCTGTTTCTCTGGAGTTGCTCTGGTAATCAACAGAAATCACGGTACCAATGCGGACAGATGACTTGACAGTCCTTTAATAATAATAATAATAGCAGTAATCATATCAGAAGGGTATTTAATAACCTCCCTGTCCACCGCAGAGAGACATGGGAACTCCTGTATGCCTGCATGACCCCAGTCACACATGAAAAACACTTGTAGACAGACAGTCTTTACATTCACTTATACAATTTATCTCAAAAATAAAATAGTATCTGCTGAAAAACATTTTATATAACATTTATAAAGCATTCATAAGCATTTACAACTGCTTATTACTGCTTATTACTGTTATAAAGTGTTACCATAACGTCATTTGTAATGCTTTTAAAACATTGCTCTGAAATTCCACCTGTATCCTACCATTCCAGTCTTCTCTGTGAAGGGATTGGTTGTCTAAACGTTGTGTTACTGTTGCAGTGTCCCTGGCAGACAGATTGTCTGGTTATAAATCTGGCTGTTTAGACTGGGGACGGGAGGGACTGGGGATGTTGGCTGGGTTTAGATGCCCAATCCATTATCCAGGCCTTTAGATATGTGTACACACGCGCCTGCCCTGCCTGGCCACTCCACACGCTACAATGCAATGCTGCCCTACCCAGCGAGCTTCTGAGCACAACAGACAAAAAGTGCTCAGTTCCCTGTCCCTCTCCCCCGGACAAGGACAATGACAAACCTTTAGACACCCAGATGGGCCTCGCTGCCAGCTGGACTCACTTTATCTATCTATCTCTGTCTCGATCTAGTTCTCTTTCATCCACTCTGTCTCTCTCTCTCACTGACTGAGAGAAGACATTCATTCTCTTTCTATGGTTCTATGTCCATATGGTTCTCTAACTCTCTCTGTCTCTTTGCCTCGCCTCTCTTACAGGTGGGTTTGTTTAACTTCCGTCCCTCTGTGCGTCCCGTCCCATTGGAGGTTCACATCCAAGGCTTCCCAGGACAGCACTACTGCCCCCGCATGGCCAGCATGAACAAGCCTGTGTTCCAAGGTACAATATACCACACACAGAAACACACACTAAGTATACAACTACACTGTGCATCCCCCCTCTCTATATCTCTCTCTCTCTCGCCCCTTCTCTCTCTCTCCAGCGATTCGCAGTCACTCTCCAGCCAAGCCTGTTCTGATTTTTGTGTCGTCGCGGCGACAGACTCGTCTGACGGCTCTAGACCTGATAGCCTTCCTGGCCACCGAGGACGACCCTAAACAGTGGCTGCACCAGGACGAGACTCAGGTGACCAGGCTTATACTTGTTACCTCCTAGTGGAACTAACCCTGTAGTCAGAGGTGTGTACATCTACAGTTTTTCTCTCTTTCTCTCTCTCCTAGTCTCTCTTTCTCTATCTCCTCTGACTGTTCTTCTATTCCTACAGTCTTCCTATTCCTCGTCTTCTGCTGCTTGTTGCTCTCTCCTTTCTCATCGTCTCCTTCCTCCTGATATTCTCTCTCTCTAAGCACTGGTTTTAGTGTAATTACAGAGGGAACTCAAACCAACTTCTACAGGAAACGCCTGTGTCATATCCCATTATTTTCTCTGCATACTTCAGGATTATTTCAAGATGAGAAAATGTGCTCTGATAGAAGATGGGCAGTAATTACCTTAACATGTGTGTCTGATATATAGGGGCCCATAAACAAGGAGAATTTCTTACAATACACACGCACACTAGCTAACGCTCTCTCTCCTATCTATCTCTCTCTCTCTCACTCAGACACACACACACACACACACATTAAAAAACAGTAAAACAATGTATTTGCTCAGGCCTGCCAGACGCCCGGGATACAGAGAGCTGAGCAGAGCGGTGTTGGATGTGTGTCTGGTGTATAATCCCTCATATTGGGCCTTATGAAGTCACAGTAGGCTTGGCGTTGTAAAAGATGAATATTAACATGTTTTATGGGGCTGCTCGCCTTTCACACCAAGCCTGTGGTCTGAGCGAAATATAGAGCTCTGACTGACTTCAAACCCCAACTTGTAAAATATATACACACACACACAAACTAGGCCTTTATACTGTATACGCAGCAGAAAAATCTAATTCATAGGATACATTTGTGTGTGTGTGTGTGTGTGTGTGTGTGTGTGTGTGTGTGTGTGTGTGTGTGTGTGTGTGTGTGTGAAAGAGAGAGAGAGAGAACCTGACCTGGCATTTACTGTATGTGTATTTTTAGCCCTGGGTGTGTTGAACTGGCCCTGCAGTGTGCTTGTTCCAGTGATATATGCTGCTCCCTGCTGTGTTTCTGTACTGGCTGTGTAGCTGCTGGAGTCCCTGTGGTTTGAGTGACAGGCGGCTGGCGCTAGCTGTCTCAGTGGGAGTCCTGCCCTCTCTGCCTGAGTTAGCCTTACGTTCTCTCTATTACTTCCTCTGCTGCAGTTAGCCCCTCTCCCGCCTTCCTTCCTCTGTGAACATGTACCTCTCGTCTTCCCTGTAACTCCCCCTGTAAATGTTTTGCTTGCTCTGTCCCACATGTTGTTTTCAGTTTTTCCTCCACCTCCCTTTTCTCCACTCCTTCTGTAGCCCCCCTCCCTGCTCATGTCCAACAATGTCTTCTTCGTCATGGATGTGCCTTCTTAGTCGTACACTGTTTACTGTGACGAGATAAGGTCTCGTGCTGTCGTAGATTGAGGTGAGGTCTCATGCTGTGATTGGTTAATGTTACCCAGATGACAGACATCATCGCCACGGTGAGGGAGTCCAACCTGAAGCTGACGTTGGCGTTTGGTATCGGCATGCACCACGCTGGACTACACGAGCGAGACAGGAAGACTGTGGAGGAACTGTTTGTCAACTGCAAGATCCAGGTGGGACCCTGACAGGTTCAGGTGTATTGAATAGGTGCAGGTATATACGTATTGAATAGGTGCAGGTATATACGTATTGAATAGGTGCAGGTATATACATATTGAATAGGTGCAGGTATATACGTATTGAATAGTTACAGGTATATACGTATTGAATAGTTACAGGTACAGTGCCTTGCGAAAGTATTCAGCCCCCTTGAACTTTGCGACCTTTTGCCACATTTCAGGCTTCAAACATAAAGATATAAAACTGTATTTTTTTGTGAAGAATCAACAACAAGTGGGACACAATCATGAAGTGGAACGACATTTATTGGATATTTCAAACTTTTTTAACAAATCAAAAACTGAAAAATTGGGCGTGCAGAATTATTCAGCCCCCTTAAGTTAAGACTTTGTAGCGCCACCTTTTGCTGCAATTACAGCTGTAAGTTGCTTGGGGTATGTCTCTATCAGTTTTGCACATCGAGAGACTGACATTTTTTCCCATTCCTCCTTGCAAAACAGCTCGAGCTCAGTGAGGTTGGATGGAGAGCATTTGTGAACAGCAGTTTTCAGTTCTTTCCACAGATTCTCGATTGGATTCAGGTCTGGACTTTGACTTGGCCATTCTAACACCTGGATATGTTTATTTTTGAACCATTCCATTGTAGATTTTGCTTTATGTTTTGGATCATTGTCTTGTTGGAAGACAAATCTCCGTCCCAGTCTCAGGTCTTTTGCAGACTCCATCAGGTTTTCTTCCAGAATGGTCCTGTATTTGGCTCCATCCATCTTCCCATCAATTTTAACCATCTTCCCTGTCCCTGCTGAAGAAAAGCAGGCCCAAACCATGATGCTGCCACCACCATGTTTGATAGTGGGGATGGTGTGTTCAGCTGTGTTGCTTTTACGCCAAACATAACGTTTTGCATTGTTGCCAAAAAGTTACATTTTGGTTTCATCTGACCAGAGCACCTTCGTTCCACATGTTTGGTGTGTCTCCCAGGTGGCTTGTGGCAAACTTTAAACGACACTTTTTATGGATATCTTTAAGAAATGGCTTTCTTCTTGCCACTCTTCCATAAAGGCCAGATTTGTGCAATATACGACTGATTGTTGTCCTATGGACAGAGTCTCCCACCTCAGCTGTAGATCTCTGCAGTTCATCCAGAGTGGCTGCATCTCTGATCAGTCTTCTCCTTGTATGAGCTGAAAGTTTAGAGGGACGGCCAGGTCTTGGTAGATTTGCAGTGGTCTGATACTCCTTCCATTTCAATATTATCGCTTGCACAGTGCTCCTTGGGATGTTTAAAGCTTGGGAAATCTTTTTGTATCCAAATCCGGCTTTAAACTTCTTCACAACAGTATCTCGGACCTGCCTGGTGTGTTCCTTGTTCTTCATTATGCTCTCTGCGCTTTTAACGGACCTCTGAGACTATCACAGTGCAGGTGCATTTATACGGAGACTTGATTACACACAGGTGGATTGTATTTATCATCATTAGTCATTTAGGTCAACATTGGATCATTCAGAGATCCTCACTGAACTTCTGGAGAGAGTTTGCTGCACTGAAAGTAAAGGGGCTGAATAATTTTGCACGCCCAATTTTTCAGTTTTTGATTTGTTAAAAAAGTTTGAAATATCCAATAAATGTCGTTCCACTTCATGATTGTGTCCCACTTGTTGTTGATTCTTCACAAAAAAATACAGTTTTATATCTTTATGTTTGAAGCCTGAAATGTGGCAAAAGGTCGCAAAGTTCAAGGGGGCCGAATACTTCCGCAAGGCACTGTATATACGTATTGAATAGGTGCAGGTATATACGTATTGAATAGGTGCAGGTATATACGTATTGAATAGGTGCAGGTATATACATATTGAATAGGTGCAGGTATATACGTATTGAATAGGTGCAGGTATATACGTATTGAATAGGTGCAGGTATATACGTATTGAATAGGTGCAGGTATATACGTATTGAATAGTTACAGATATATACGTATTGAATAGGTGCAGGTATATACGTATTGAATAGGTGCAGGTACATACGTATTGAATAGGTTCAGGTATATACGTATTGAATAGTTACAGATATATACGTATCGAATAGGTGCAGGTATATACGTATTGAATAGGTGCAGGTATATACGTATTGAATAGGTGCAGGTATATACGTATTGAATAGTTACAGATATATACGTATCGAATAGGTGCAGGTATATACGTATTGAATAGGTGCAGGTACATACGTATTGAATAGGTGCAGGTATATACGTATTGAATAGGTGCAGGTATATACGTATTGAATATGTGCAGGTACATACGTATTGAATAGGTGCAGGTATATACGTATTGAATAGTTACAGATATATACGTATTGAATAGGTGCAGGTATATACGTATTGAATAGGTGCAGGTACATACGTATTGAATAGGTGCAGGTATATACGTATTGAATAGGTGCAGGTATATACGTATTGAATAGGTGCAGGTACATACGTATTGAATAGGTGCAGGTATATACATATTGAATAGGTGCAGGTATATACGTATTGAATAGGTGCAGGTATATACGTATTGAATAGTTACAGATATATACGTATTGAATAGGTGCAGGTATATACGTATTGAATAGGTGCAGGTACATACGTATTGAATAGGTTCAGGTATATACGTATTGAATAGTTACAAATATATACGTATCGAATAGGTGCAGGTATATACGTATTGAATAGGTGCAGGTATATACGTATTGAATAGGTGCAGGTATATACGCATTGAATAGTTACAGATATATACGTATCGAATAGGTGCAGGTATATACGTATTGAATAGGTGCAGGTACATACGTATTGAATAGGTGCAGGTATATACGTATTGAATAGTTACAGATATATACGTATTGAATAGGTGCAGGTATATACGTATTGAATAGGTGCAGGTACATACGTATTGAATAGGTGCAGGTATATACGTATTGAATAGGTGCAGGTATATACGTATTGAATAGGTGCAGGTACATACGTATTGAATAGGTGCAGGTATATACGTATTGAATAGGTGCAGGTATATACGTATTGAATAGGTGCAGGTATATACGTATTGAATAGTTACAGATATATACGTATTGAATAGGTGCAGGTATATACGTATTGAATAGGTGCAGGTACATACGTATTGAATAGGTGCAGGTATATACGTATTGAATAGGTGCAGGTACATACGTATTGAATAGGTGCAGGTACATACGTATTGAATAGGTGCAGGTACATACGTATTGAATAGGTGCAGGTATATACGTATTGAATAGGTGCAGGTACATACGTATTGAATAGGTGCAGGTATATACGTATTGAATAGGTGCAGGTACATACGTATTGAATAGGTGCAGGTATATACGTATTGAATAGGTGCAGGTATATACGTATTGAATAGGTGCAGGTACATACGTATTGAATAGGTGCAGGTATATACGTATTGAATAGGTGCAGGTATATACGTATTGAATAGGTGCAGGTATATACGTATTGAATAGGTGCAGGTACATACGTATTGAATAGGTGCAGGTACATACGTATTGAATAGGTGCAGGTATATACGTATTGAATAGGTGCAGGTACATACGTATTGAATAGGTGCAGGTATATACGTATTGAATAGGTGCAGGTACATACGTATTGAATAGGTGCAGGTATATACGTATTGAATAGGTGCAGGTATATACGTATTGAATAGGTGCAGGTATATACGTATTGAATAGGTGCAGGTATATACGTATTGAATAGGTGCAGGTACATACGTATTGAATAGGTGCAGGTATATACGTATTGAATAGGTGCAGGTATATACGTATTGAATAGGTGCAGGTACATACATATTGAATAGGTGCAGGTATATACGTATTGAATAGGTGCAGGTATATACGTATTGAATAGGTGCAGGTACATACGTATTGAATAGGTGCAGGTATATACATATTGAATAGGTGCAGGTATATACGTATTGAATAGGTGCAGGTATATACGTATTGAATAGTTACAGATATATACGTATTGAATAGGTGCAGGTATATACGTATTGAATAGGTGCAGGTACATACGTATTGAATAGGTTCAGGTATATACGTATTGAATAGTTACAAATATATACGTATCGAATAGGTGCAGGTATATACGTATTGAATAGGTGCAGGTATATACGTATTGAATAGGTGCAGGTATATACGCATTGAATAGTTACAGATATATACGTATCGAATAGGTGCAGGTATATACGTATTGAATAGGTGCAGGTACATACGTATTGAATAGGTGCAGGTATATACGTATTGAATAGGTGCAGGTATATACGTATTGAATAGGTGCAGGTACATACGTATTGAATAGGTGCAGGTATATACGTATTGAATAGTTACAGATATATACGTATTGAATAGGTGCAGGTATATACGTATTGAATAGGTGCAGGTACATACGTATTGAATAGGTGCAGGTATATACGTATTGAATAGGTGCAGGTATATACGTATTGAATAGGTGCAGGTACATACGTATTGAATAGGTGCAGGTATATACGTATTGAATAGGTGCAGGTATATACGTATTGAATAGGTGCAGGTATATACGTATTGAATAGTTACAGATATATACGTATTGAATAGGTGCAGGTATATACGTATTGAATAGGTGCAGGTACATACGTATTGAATAGGTGCAGGTATATACGTATTGAATAGGTGCAGGTAAATACGTATTGAATAGGTGCAGGTACATACGTATTGAATAGGTGCAGGTACATACGTATTGAATAGGTGCAGGTATATACGTATTGAATAGGTGCAGGTACATACGTATTGAATAGGTGCAGGTATATACGTATTGAATAGGTGCAGGTACATACGTATTGAATAGGTGCAGGTAGGTACATACGTATTGAATAGGTGCAGGTATATACGTATTGAATAGGTGCAGGTATATACGTATTGAATAGGTGCAGGTACATACGTATTGAATAGGTGCAGGTATATACGTATTGAATAGGTGCAGGTATATACGTATTGAATAGGTGCAGGTATATACGTATTGAATAGGTGCAGGTATATACGTATTGAATAGGTGCAGGTACATACGTATTGAATAGGTGCAGGTATATACGTATTGAATAGGTGCAGGTATATACGTATTGAATAGGTGCAGGTACATACATATTGAATAGGTGCAGGTATATACGTATTGAATAGGTGCAGGTATATACGTATTGAATAGGTGCAGGTACATACGTATTGAATAGGTGCAGGTATATACAACAATGTTGCAGATACGACACTGAAGGTGTTTCTGCTTTACTTTGTTAAATCCATGACTGGTATGACACTATTCTCTCTCTGTCTCCAGATACTGATAGCCACCAGTACTCTGGCCTGGGGAGTCAACTTCCCTGCCCATCTGGTCATTGTCAAAGGTACTGAGTACTACGATGGGAAGACCAGACGCTACGTGGACTACCCCATCACAGGTACAGGCTCATGTCCAGTTGTTTCCATCACTGTTTCTGTATTGAATTAAGTCTACTTCTATTTTCCTGTCATGTCAAATACCCTGTTTGGTAGTGAGTTAGAAAGTCCAGTACATCCATGTGTTTTCATCTGAATGTGTAGGTGTGGTTTGTCTCTCCTGTAGTTACAGTAGGTTGTAGTTCTGTAGGTGTGGTTTGTCTCTCCTGTAGTTACATTAGGTTGTAGTTGTTCTGTAGGTGTGGTTTATCTCTCCTGTAGTTACAGTAGGTTGTAGTTCTGTAGGTGTGGTTTATCTCTCCTGTAGTTAAAGTAGGTTGTAGTTGTTCTGTAGGTGTGGTTTATCTCTCCTGTAGTTACGATAGGTTGTAGTTGTTCTGTAGGTGTGGTTTATCTCTCCTGTAGTTACAGTAGGTTGTAGTTCTGTAGGTGTGGTTTACCTCTCCTGTAGTTACAGTAGGTTGTAGTTGTTCTGTAGGTCTGGTTTATCTCTCCTGTAGTTGTTCTGTAGAAAGTGGTTCAGCTCTCCTAGGCCTGTAGTTGTTCCATTTGGACTATGGTTACTGTAGTTGTGTTGTGGTCTCTCCAGACGTGCTGCAGATGATGGGCCGTGCAGGCCGCCCTCAGTATGATGATCAGGGCAAAGCTGTGATCCTGGTCCACGACATCAAGAAAGACTTCTACAAGAAGTTCCTCTACGAACCCTTCCCTGTTGAGTCCAGGTGAGAGGCTATCCCTTGGCTTTGTGGTGACCCTACATAGTGAAGGCCATTGCTACAGCTTTTAACTTGGTCTCTGTGCATTTAACATTGTAAGGGGGGAAAGTCATCTCTCCTTCACTACCACCTCTTCCTCAGTCTCCTCGGTGTCCTGTCAGACCATCTGAATGCTGAGATCGCTGCAGGGACCATCACCTCTAAACAGGATGCTATGGACTATATCACCTGGACGTACTTCTTCCGCAGGCTGGTCATGAACCCCAGGTAGGTTTTTGATTGTTTTGGACTTTTTATAACAATTCATCACAAAACAATTAACCCCAACTAGGTCTCTGTTCCCAGGTTTTTCAGAAATTCTGGTTGTGAAGTTTCAGTAATTTTGGAAGCTAATTGAGTGGCTACAACATTCTGATATGGAGACTAATGACCAGTTCTCTCTCAATAACCCCGGAATAAGAAATCACTATTTATTTTTTCCTCTAATGGTAGAAGCAGGCAAAGGCTACATGTCTTTCCAAGAAATGTCAATCTTTTTTGTCAGTATGAGTACATTATAACCATTAATTAATTCAGCTGAGTAATTAATTACCAGTGAATGCTGGGGAGACAAAAAATAGTTAGTGTTCATGGCAGCACCATGGAAACCACAGGGTCATCTTTAGAACACAGGGTCATCTTTTGAACTCTTACTATGTGATATCACACACCAGGGCTACGCACGCACGCACGCAGTACCAGAGTATCACTTATACCCAGAGCACTCATTAGGATTCAGTCCTGATAACCTCTCTAGCAGGGAAACCTACTGATAGCCTGAGGCCAGGTGCATCAAATCAAAACAAAATCCAGCTTTATTCATACAGCACATTTCAGACATGCAATGTGCTTTACAGGGGAAAACGCCTGAGGAAAAGCAAAGCTCAAAAGATGTTTTAAGATCTATTTTAAATATGTCCACAGTTTCGGCCCTACTAAAGTATTTCATTTATATTGCTTCAGATATTGGTATGTAGGCCAGACTGTTCTCTTTCCAATCATATGTGACATATGAATTGTCCATTTTTTATATTCTTCTCTATATTCATTGTTAATATTAATTGACTCCCTATTCGCCCGTCTCTAATTAACGATCTGCTTGCACCTGTTATGCCTGTTACACACAGCAGGTGCCTTGAGTACGTGTCTTCTAATTTGTTTGCACGGCACTGATGAAGGCATGAGGCCGACACATATGCTCTGTTCCTTTTTTGTTTTCATTAGCACTTTCACTTTTTGAATATTTTTGAGGGTGGATTAAATTAATTATACTATGTTTGCATCTCGGCCTCCTTGGGTTATTCCTTTTCATGGTTTTGAGTGTGAATACTTTTTGAACTCTACAGATATTTTCTCTCCCGCGCACTGGCTGCCTTCCATTCTAGCCTGTGCACAAACCCTCCTACTGGTTTTCCACAGTTTCAAACCCCGTCACGTTCTCTGGCAGGCTGTTCCACAGGCTGAGGACATAACTAAAGGCTGCCTGTCCATGCCTATTTGTCCTAGGCTTGGTCCTAGGATAGTTAAAAGGCCAGTGCCGGAAGACCTGAGGAACCTACAGGGTACATAACTTAAAAGCATGTCTGACATGTATGGGGTGCACGATCTTGGATTTATTTAAAAACCAATGGTATAATCTTAAAATGTATTCTGTAACTCCCAGGCAGCCAGTGCAGAGACCTTAAAACCGGTCTAATGTATGCTCTCCATCTGGTCTTGGTCAGTACCCGTGCTGCAGCATTCTGTATGTTTTGCAGTTGACCAATGGCTTTCTTGGGTAGATCATGCAGGAGAACATTACAATAGTCTAGTCTGCTCGTAATAAAAGCATGGATGAGTCTCTATGTATCAGCCTGAGAGAGAAACTGACACACTTTTTTTCTTTAACTAAAAAAAAATACAAAATCTTCACATTCCTAATGTGTGATTTGAAATTTAGTTTAGAATCTAAAATAACAGCTAGGTTTTTTTACCTGGTGTTTTATCTGTGTTGCCCGTAAATTAAAATGTGCTACTAGATTCTCTCTCTGTGCTTTGTCTCCAACAATAGGTGCCTCAGTCTTGTCTTGATTTAGCTGGAGGGAGTTGTGAGCCATCCAAGTATTTAAGTCACTAATACAGTCTAATAATTTATCCGTGGAGCTAAAATCCCCTGGTGAGAGAAATGCAAAGTTGTTTATCGTCTGTGTAGCAGTGAGAAATCAATGGGCTTAAAATAATAGTGTGACGACACACAACTCAAAAAGCTCCCCTGTTGATATTTTAGGGACAATGCAAGTATCCTGCCCAGACTAGCCTACAATGCCACAATCCAATGAAAAACTGCATTATTGTTTTCAAATTAGTGCAATTGAGTATGATTCTACTCTAGGGCGTAAACTGCAGTGAAAATGTCATTTAAATAATGAAAGCCCTGTTATTTGAATGTTTCATTCCATTTGGATCAGTTGTGGGTCTACTCCCGACATTCTAGAAATGCACAGTAGTTAGAAATGCACAGTAGTAGGCCAGTCTGGCTGTAGCCTATTTCGCATTCTGATGCGCTGTGTGTTGCCAATCATCATTCGCCTAAGTAGTCCTATATAATTTGAGTACATAGGTCTATGCTCCCAGCAGGCCCAGTTATTCAGGAAAGCGTAACACCAAGCAGCTATTTCCTCGACCTAGAACCTAACGCTTCAATATAGCCAAAATATGTAGTACCAGTCAAAAGTTTGGACATTGTAGAATAATAGTGAAGGTATCAAAACTATGAAATAACACATATGGAAACATGTAGTAACCAACATTTTTTAAACAAAACCACAATTTGCCTTGATGACAGCTTTGTACACTCTTGGCATTTTCTCAACCAGCTTCATGAGGTAGTCACCTGGAATGCTTTTCCAGCAGTCTTGAAGAAGTTACCACATATGCTGAGCACTTGTGTTCTGCTTTTCCTTCACGTTGCAGTCCAACTCATCCCAAACCATCTCAATTGGGTTGAGGTTGGGTGATTGTGGAGGCCAGGTCATCTGATGCAGCACTCCATCACTATCCTTGGTCAAGTAGCCCTTACACAGCCTGGAAGTGTTGGGTCATTGTCCTGTTGAAAAACAAATAATAGTCCTATTAAGCACAAACCAGATGGGATGGTGTATCGCTGCAGAATGCTGTGGTAGCCATGCTGGTTAAGTGTGCCTTGAATTCTAAATAAATCAGTGTCACCAGCAAAGCACCATTACACCTTCCCCATGGTTCACGGTGGGAACTACATATGCAGAGATCATCCGGTCACCCACTAGGCGTCTCACAAAGACACGGTGGTTCGTACCAAAAATCTCAAATTTGGACTCATCAGACCAAAGAACTGATTTCCACTGGTCTAATGTCCATTGCTCGTGTTTCTTGGCCCAATCAAGTCTCTTCTTCTTGGTGTCCTTTAGTAGTGGTTTCTTTGCAGCAATTCGACCATGAAGGCCTGATTCACGCAGTCTCCTCTAAACAGTTGTTGAGATGTGTCTGTTACTTGGAATTGACTGACCATGTCATAAAGTGATGATGGACTGTCATTTCTCTATGCTTATTTTAGCTGTTCTTGACATATTATGGACTTGGTATTTTGTATATCACCCCTACCTTGACACAACACAACTGATTGGTTTGAACACATTAAGAAGGAAAGAAATTCCACAAATTAACTTTTAACAAGGCACACCTGTTAATTGAAATGCATTCCAGGTGACTACCTCATGAAGCTGGTTGAGAGAATGCCAAGAGTTTGCAAAGCTGTCATCAAGGCAAATGTTGGCTATTTTGAAGAATCTAAAATATATTTTGGTGGTTTAGTTGAATACTACATGATTCCATATGTGTTACTTCATAGTTTTGATATATTCACTATTATAAAAAATAAAATAAAAAATTAAGAAAAACACTTGAATGAGTATGTGTGTCCCAACTTTTTACTGGTACTGTATGTAATTGAACTTCTAAAATGTATTACATTTTTATATGTGGCATAAACACAACTAGTCACAATGTTTTAATCTTATTATGCCACTTCAAAGGTCTCCTGTAGGCTACCAACCCACGTTCATCCACTCCACTAATATTCTTCCAGCATCCAAACTGCACAACGGTCATTCTATTCATGTAAAGAGACATTTCTTAGAAAACACCAAAAAGTGTAATGACATTCGGAGCCTTCGATACTGAGTAGGGAGGGATGTATTTTCTGTTTGTCGAAATTGACATACTCTACTTGATTGTGGTGTTGAAAATGCAAACCATTGACGATTAGCGCTCGAAGTCTGTAATCGGTAGGCAGTTATGCGTTGGTTGTGTGTGGTGCATTTGTACAGAAACCTGTTGGTGGAAAATTTGTTGCATAATTTGATATAAATATGGCATCAAAATGTAGAAAATCTGATTTCCTCCTAACTGATCATTTTCTGCAGCCAGCTCTGATTGTAGTGTAATAAGACAGACAGGGAGAGTCAGCTCGTCCGTTCTGGCCCGTTAGACCTGCGTGGCATTGACTGTGCCACAAAGCCATCCTGAAATGGTAAAGTCGATATCCACATTTATAAACACAGGGCTGCTATAGTTATTGTTATTCATGGTCGTAATAATCCTTTTTTAGTTAGTTGTATTGGGGGGAGGATGTGCCATTTTTTTTTTACACTAGTTTCCCTTCTGTCCTTCTCCACTTTCTAAAATTGCGAGGTCTCAAATTCAAAATGGCTGCTATTATTTCCTGCCACCAACATGTCTATCTTGTGCAGTAACTCTGTGATCTGAGTGCCATCACCCCTGTCCTCATTGCTGAGAACATGATATCTCCTCCCACATTTCTCTATACGCCGTTGGAGGGCCTCCTTCACCTTCAATGAACTGCTCAATGGTTGTCTCCCCCAGACAGTCCTTCCATGTGAACAGTATGATGGTGTAAGTCCAGACTCTCTCGCCAAAGAGCTGGACTTGATCCTCCACTAATCTTCTGTAGGCATCAATGAATGGCAAGTCCACCTCAACCTCAAGGATGAATGCATGGGGTCCGGGGGGGCATAGAGACACACTGTGCTACAGTCCATCTTTAACAAGTGCAGCCGTATCAGACAAATGAAATTCCACCAGCCTGGACTGTCCACCAGAGTGACCTTCCTCCCGCAGACATCTCCCTCTCCCTTCTCACATGGGGCAGTGCTTCTGGGGGCATCCAAGGCCTCTTTTCCCAGAATGGTGTTCCCCACAAATTTCTTACCAGACCGGTTTGAATCCAGTAACACAGCCCTCAGCTCTGAAACAGAGAGAGAGAAAATCTTGCCACTCACTCCCTTACCAAACAAATCAGTAAACTAATCACTAGGGCCTTTTTACACTACACTAGTTTGATATCATACAAGTTCCAGGACACACATTTTAGTAGTGTAAGGAGACTGATATAGATTCAAATCTCTCTTTCCCAAACCACCTTCGTAGATAGTGTGGGACACATCTACACCACATACCCCCTTCTGAGTGGTACAGCGTAAAGATAATGGCTCTCCGGCGCCATATTTATCTGCAAGAATTCCCTAAATTAGGGGAGACCAGGGCTAAATGTAACACTTTTTGCCTTTTGCTTATTATGAAAAGACTGTTTTAGTTAGATGTATAATATTTTTACACCAACAACATACATGTCTCAGCTACTAATGCACACTGTGACTACTTTTATTTTTATTTCACCTTTATTTAACCAGGTAGGCTAGTTGAGAACAAGTTCTCATTTACAACTGCGACCTGGGCGAGATAAAGCATAGCAGTGTGAACAGACAACAACACAGAGTTACACATGGAGTAAACAATAAACAAGTCAATAACACTGTAGGGAAAAAAAGTGTCTATATACATTGTGTGCAAAAGGCATGAGGAGGTAGGCGAATAATTACAATTTAGCAGATTAACACTGGAGTGATACATTATCAGATGATCATGTGCAAGTAGAGATACTGGTGTGCAAAAGAGCAGAAAAGTAAATACATAAAAACAGTATGGGGATGAGGTAGGTAAATTGGGTGGGCTATTTACAGATGGACTATGTACAGCTGCAGCGAGCGATCGGTTAGCTGCTCAGATAGCAGATGTTTAAAGTTGGTGAGGCAAATAAAAGTCTACAACTTCAGCGATTTTTGCAATTCGTTCCAGTCACAGGCAGCAGAGAACTGTAAGGAAAGGCGGCCAAATTAGGTGTTGGCTTTAGGGATGATCAGTGAGATACACCTGCTGGAGCACGTGCTACGGGTGGGTGTTGCCATCGTGACCAGTGAACTGAGATAAGGTGGAGCTTTACCTAGCATGGACTTGTAGATGACCTGGAGCCAGTGGGTCTGGCGACGAATATGTAGCGAGGGCCAGCCGACTAGGGCATACAGGTCGCAATGGTGGGTGGTATGAGGTGCTTTAGTAACAAAATGTATGGCACTGTGATTTTGTAGATGACATCGCCGAAGTCAAGGATTGGTAGGATAGTCAGTTTTACTAGGTTAAGTTTGGCGGCGTGAGTGAAGGAGGCTTTGTTGCAAAATAGAAAGCAGACAATAGATTTGATTTTGGATTGGAGATGTTTGATATGAGTCTGGAAGGAGAGTTTACAGTCTAGCCAGACACCTAGGTACTTATAGATGTCCACATATTCTAGGTCGGAACCATCCAGGGTGGTGATGCTAGTCGGGCGTGCGGGTGCAGGCAGTGAACGGTTGAAAAGCATGCATTTAGTTTTACTAGCGTTTAAGAGCAGTTGGAGGCCACGGAAGGAGTGCTGTATGGCTACGTTTCTGGGACATTCCAATCGTTTACAATCTAAACCAAAAGTGGCTGAGGTGAAATGTTACAATTAACCCCGTAGGCGGTATATAATATATATAAAATACTTTTAGCATTCAAAAGACTGAATTCGATTTTTTTTTTATTAAGATATTATCTTTTTTTGTACTGGAATACTTGATGTAAACAAGTGAAATGTTATATCATTGTGAATGTCTAAATACCATATAAAATACCATAGAATTTTAGGTACACTGTGTTACATCTAACCCTGTTACAACTTACTCCCATTACTAATCTGAGTTTTGTGAGAAAATACAACTAATTATTGTCATCAACTATACCAATCAAAGACCTCTTCTTATTGATAAAAATGAGGTATGATTAGATACATTGGGACTGTTCCACAGGTCAATAATAAAAAAGGAGTGGTGGAAATTATAAACTTTAGGCCTCAAAAAAAAAAAAATCAATAAAACAAAATAGATTTCATGGATTTATATAAAACGTATGTATATAGAAGACACTAACCAAGAATTATTACATTGAATAACATCTTTCTGAGTGGTTTCTAAATTTGAGTTATTTAGCTGTTACAACTGACCCCGTGTTAGCCCCAGTCTCTCCTACCTTAATACGAGTAGACAGCATTTTGATTCTGTCAGCCAAATAAAAAACATAATGGCTTTTAAAATGTGCACACATTTGAGAAGCGTTGCATTAATCAAGTGTGAAACATCACGTGCAATATGGTGTAGATGAGAAGCTCCTGTATAGAACCATTTTCTGTTTACGGTCAAACTTCACGTCCAAGTGATACGCGCTCATCCCTTGACTAACTTTCAGTGAGTGAGTGAAGACCATGAAAACACTCAAGACTGGTGATAGTTTTTTCAAGTTTTTCTGGCTTTATCCGGTCTCTATTTGTGGTATTTTACCTTGACTCGAGTGGCTTGCTAGCTTGCTAGGTAATCAATCCTCTGACATCTGCTATGTAGTAGACGATAACCATCTTATTACGTTTGTTAACTCAATCCTATAGAAAATTTGTGGGCAGAACTGAAAAAGCATGTGTGAGTAAGGAGGCCTACAAACCTGACTCAGTTACACCAGCTCTGTCAGGAGGAATGGGCCAAAATTCATCCAAATTTTTGTGGGAAGTTTGGGGAAGGCTACCCGAAACGTTTGACCCAAGTTAAACTATTTAAAGGCAATGCTACCAAATACTAATTCAGTGTATTTAAACTTCTGACCCACTGGGAATGTTATGAAAGAAATAAAAGCTGAAATAAATTATTCTCTACTATTATTCTGACATTTCACGTTCTTAAAATAAAGTGGTGATCCTAACTGACCTAAGATAGGGATTTTTTACTAGGATTAAATGTCAGGAATTGTGAAAAACTGAGTTTAAATGTATTTGGCCAAGGTGTATGTAAACTTCTGACTTCACTGTACATACGGAATGTATTTAAAATGTGTATAGAGTGCATTCGGAAAGTATTCAGACCCCTTCACTTTTTCCACATTTTGTTACGTTGCAGACTGATTCTAAAATGTATTAAATCGTTTTTTTTTCAAATGTATTAAAAAGTAATCACATTTACATAAGTATTCTGACCCTTTACTCAGTACTTTGTTGAGGCACCTTTGACAGCGATTACAGCCTCAAGTCTTCTTGGGTATGATGCTACAAGCTTGGCACACCTGTGTTTGGTGAGTTTCTCCAATTCTTCTCTGCAGATTTTCTCATGCTCTGTCCGGTTGGATGGGGAGCATCACTGCTATTTTCAGATCTCTCCAGAGATGTTTGGCCACTCAATGACATTCAGAGAATTGTCCTGAAGCCACTCCTGCTTAGGGTCATTGTCCCGTTGGAAGGTGAACCTTCACCCCAGTCTGAGGCCCTGAGTGCTCTGGAACAGGTTTTCATCATGGATCCTGACTAGTCTCCCAGTCACTGCCGCTGAAAATCATCCCCACAGCATAATGCTGCCACCACCATGCTTCACCATAGGGATGGTGCCAGGTTTCCTCCAGATGTGACGTTTAACATTCAGGCCAAATAGTTAAATCTTGGTTTCATCAGACCAGAGAATCTTGTTTGTCATGGTCTGAGGGTCTTTAGGTGCCTTTTGCCAAACTCCAAGCGGGCTGTCATGTGCCTTTTACTGAGGAGTGGCTTCCATCTGACCGTTCTACCATAAAGGCCTAATTGGTAGAGTGCAGCAGAGATGGTTGTCCTTCTGAAAGGTTCTCGCATTTCCACAGAGGACCTCTGGAGCTCTGTCAGAGTGACCATCGGGTTCTTGGTCACCTCCCTGACCTAGGCCCTTCTCCCCCAGTTGCTTAGTTTGGCCAGGAGGCCAGCTCTAGAAAGAGTCTTGGTGATTTCAAGCTTCTTCCATTTAAGAATGATGGAGGCCACAGTGTTCTTGGGGGACCTTCAATGCTGCAGACATCTTCAGATCTGTGCCTTGACACAATCCTGTCTCGGCGCTCTACAGACAATTCCTTCAACCTCATGGCTTGGTTTTTGATCTGACATGCACTGTAAACTGTGGGACCTTATATAGACAGGTGTGTGCCTTTCCAAATCATGTCCAATTAATTGAATTTACCACAGGTGGACTCCAATTTGGTACGGTGTATGGTTTATAATTTGACCAAGTGATGGCCTTATTCTAACCTGCTCATCAAAACAGTGTGCAATAAATTGGGCTATTGTATTAGTAGCTAGCTATATTGCTATAAAAGTATTGGTCTACCTTCTAGCTAGTCTCCATCACTGATAAAAGCAATATTTGCTTTCCTTGGCTCCCAACAAAAAGATTTAGCCAGCTAGTGTGCATACTTGTAAACATGACAGCTTGGTCGTTCCAACTGTTGTTTAGTTAGCTAGCCAGATTTTGTGTACAGTAGCTAGCGAACTACCTAACATTTTTGCTTCAGATAATGAGGATATCAAAAAACTGATGAGAGGTAGCTAGCATAGTTACAGATACTCTTATCCTTGAAACAACATTGGAAACAATTATCTACAGTTGCTAATAGTTCCCGGTAGCTACCTAGCTAGCTAGCTTTATTGGTCCAGCGAGTAGGTTAGCTAGCCTCTAGCTTCAACGGTAAAACTCCAATATTAGCACTGATCTCTGTATTCATCTTTGATCATTCAATTCCATTGCAGGAGATGTGGGGGGAGAGTGGATGGTCCTCCACCTTATCCTACCTACCAAGCTGTGCTGTGCTCCATAAGTTAGCGATTAGCAAAGCTACCCTGATCCTGTCTTTTTGGTGTGTTTACAATTTGCGGAGTGCCAGAGACCGTATGGGCTGTGAACACGGAGGAAGGTGGAAATATGCACACCCGATTAATCAATATTTATAAGGACCCATACGTTGGTGTTGAGGGTGGAACTAGGACAGGAATTAAGTCGTAATAGTGACTCAAACTTCATCTGGAGGGATCTTTTAAGTATACCAATTATCAGTTCACTAAGATGCTAAATATAGTTGATATTCTGTTTCTGGTCTATCTGAATAACTAAGAGCTTAAAGCCACCAAACCTTAGTTAGTGATTACACAGATGATTTACATCCACAACAGCACTCTGTTTGTCTCCCTGCAACAACACATGTACACACATGCAGGGACGAACACACATATACAATACATACATAAACACACACTCTCACACACACAAACACTGATCCTCCTCTAATGGATGGCTGGGTAGAAGGAAGCACTGTGCTGCAGAGACATCTGCTATGCGTTGAGGACGAGGATTACAGAACATTCCAGACTGCTGGCATTGACACGGCTGTCAGCCCACATTTACCGCTAAGTCCTGACCCAGGCCTCCCAGACCATACATACATACATACAGTTGAAGTCGGAAGTTTACATACACTTAGGTTGGAGTCATTAAAACTAGTTTTTCAACCACTCCACAAATTTCTTGTTAACAAACTATAGTTTTGTCAAGTCGGTTAGGACATCTACTTTGTGCACGACACAAGTAATTTTTCCAATTGTTTACAGATAGATTATTTCACTTACAATTCATTGTATCACAATTCCAGTGGGTCAGAAGTTTGCATACACTAAGTTGACTATGCCTTTAAACACCTTGGAAAATTCCAGAAAATTATGTCATGGCTTTAGAAGCTTCTGATAGGCTAATTGACATAATTTGAGTCAATAGGATGTGTATCTTTGGATGTATTTCAAGGCCTACCTTCAAACTCAGTGCCTCTTTGCTTGACATCATGGGAAAATCTAAATAAATCAGCCAAGACCTCAACAACAAAAAATCGTAGACCTCCACAAGTCTGGTTCATCCTTGGGAGCAATTTCCAAACGCCTGAAGGTACCACGTTCATCTGTACAAACAATAGTACGCAAGTATAAACACCATGGGACCACGCAGCTGTCATACCGCTCAGGAAGGAGACGCGTTCTGTCTCCTAGAGATGAACATACTTTGGTGCGAAAGGTGCAAATCAATCCCAGAACAACAGCAAAGATGCTGGAGGAAACAGGTACAAAAGTATCTATATCCACAGTACAACGAGTCCTATATCGACATAACCTGAAAGACGGCGCAACAAGGAAAGCTGCTCCAAAACCACCATAAAAAAGCCAGACTACGGTTTGCAACTGCACATGGGAACAAAGATCATAGTTTTTGGAGAACAAAAATTGAACTGCTTGGCCATAATGACCATCGTTATGTTTGGAGGGAAAAGGGGGATGCTTGCAAGCTGAAGAACACCATCCCAACCATGAAGCACGGTTGGCAGCATCATGTTGTGGGGGTTCTTTGCTGCAGGAGGGACTGGTGCACTTCACAAAATAGATGGCATCATGAGGAAGAAAAATGATGTGGATATATTGAAGCAACATCTCAAGACATCAGTCAGGAAGTTAAAGCTTGGTCGCAAATGGGTCTTCCAAATGGACAATGACCCCAATTATACTTTCAACGTTATGACAAAATGGCTTAAGGACAACAAAGTCAAGATATTGGAGTAGCCATCACAAAGCCCTGACCTCAATCCCATAGAAAATGTGTGGGCAGAACTGAAAAAGTGTGGGTGAGCAAGGAGGCCTACAAACCTGACTCAGTTACAACAGCTCTGTCAGGAGGAATGGGCCAAAATTCACCCAACATATTGTGGGAAGCTTGTGGAAGGCTACCTGAAACGTTTGACCCAAGTTAAACAATTTAAAGGCAATGCTACCAAATACTAATTGAGTGTATGTAAACTTCTGACCCACTGGGAATGTGATGAAAGAAATAAAAGCTGAAATAAATCATTCTCTCTAATAAAATTCTGACATTTCACATTCTTAAAATAAAGTGGTTATCCCAACTGACCAGGTACAGGGAATTTTTACTAGGGCTAAATGTCAGGAATTGTGAAGCTGAGTTTAAATGTATTTGGCTAAGGTGTATGTAAACTTCCGACTTCAACTGTACATACATAGACACACACACACACACATACACACACACAACACACATATTGTGTTATGTAAGTATTGTGCTACATAACATATTGTGTTATGTAGCACCATTCAGTTATACTTCAAGCTCTACATATCCTTTCAGCCTGTCCTATTTTTTTTGTTCAAGAGTTGGTTTAGTATCGGCAATATCAGGTGATTTATGGGTTAGATATGTGTACCACCCAACAGCACATTGTCACAGCTGTATTTTATACATGGCCAATTGGCCATCTGATCTGTCCTGCAATCCCTGGAGACGGTCACCTTGTCACCGGCCATTACTCATGGAGACATGATTGACTGGAGAGGCTTGTATCCAGTGCTGCTACACACATACACACACCATAAATGTGTTTGTGCAGCATCAGGAGTCTAATGTTGATGATTCTAATGGACATGACTTAATCAGACAGCCCATAACACTCTCTCTCACACACACACTCTCTCACACCCCAGTACAGAGCTGTGAAATGTGGTCAGCAATAAACGCATTGGCTGCTGGGCTGTGTTGACATGTGGAGTGATGATAATGACGTCCATACTTAACATTAAACCCACATTAAGTATGGCCGCCGCTCCCCAACTGCTGTTTCCGTTTCGACGCTGCATTATTTTCCAATGGGCTCTGTTTCTCCCCCCGCCCCACCCCTCCTCTGGTTTTCAACAGAACAACAGATGATTGTGAATAATAATCATGGGAGGATTGTTTTATGCAAGTGTAATGTGAGGAGTGGGCTATGTCAGTGAGTGGTTCCATGTTTACATACATTATTATACATCAGTATGGAGGCAACTGTCAAATTACCTTCATTAAGCATCCTTCTACCTGTTAACTGAGCCATTGGTATTCATCCTCCATCTCTCTTGCACACGCTCGTTCTCTCCTCTATCTCTCTCTCTCCCCCTCTGTTTCATTCTCATATTATTTCTCAATTTCCTCTCTTCTGCAGATGACCTGTAATAGCTTGAACTTCTCAGAATGCTATATAACCATCACATCTTTCATACCACTAACTTTAAAACTTTACACACACACACAACCAAACACACCTACACACACACCCAAACACACCTACACACACACCCAAACACACACGCCCACCCCCAAACACACACACACACTCAAATGTCATTTGTCATTAGAAGTTAATGAAGCACATAGTTGTGTGCACTTATGGCCATGTCTCATGTGGTAGCTCTTACCCATTAGAGCCGCTGAGCCATGCATGGAAGCCATTTTGGCTGTGCGTTGTCTTAGCTCAGCAAATACTGTATGGCCCAAAACCTGGGAATCATTTTGTGATGAGGGTATTTTGTTTGTTCCAGGCTGTGGGCTGGCATAGCCCAAGGGCAAGGTTCCTCTAGACCTACAGTTTGTTTACCTCAGTTTTACCCCTAAAACAAACCCAGAGAAAACAAACAGGCCTATTCTGTGGTATTATTGATGCTTATGATGCAGTGGCTTTTGATCGATGTGTGCCGTTTATTCTGTGTATTAATTTTTATGTGCTAGCTAGAGAATATACTGTGTGTGTGTGTGTGTGTGTATGTGTGTGTGTGTGTGTGTGTGGTGTGTTGATAATATACGGTATGTCTGTATAGATGAAGTGTATCTGTGTTAGTGTGGGGAGCATGGAGTCGGTACTATGGTCAGCGCAGGGTTATGAGTAAATCAATAAGCAGTAAAAACATACATATATTACAGACTCCCCATAGACTCCTTTAATACCGCTGAGTTATTACTGCCACCGGCCACATCTTAAACATGTCCAATAGTATTTATCTGTTTTAGCATAACTTTGCAGCGGCTACAGAGGGTTTATTAGAGAGAAGGGAGAGGTAGAAAAGCATTGTATGACGTGTCAGCTATTTCCTTAAAGATGGACTCCTTTTTAGGGACTTTTAAAGGATTTTCCTTGCTCATGTGGTGTTTTGGACCTATCAGAAGTCACTTGATTTGGGAGTAATAGTCGGGAACTAGATATGAAACTGATATAACGTTTCAATTTCCTCTATTAAATAGACTAGGATCTTTTATAAACGTGGCTGCTGCTTTTTTGTTGTCTGTTTCCTAAATGTTATATAAAATCTCTCTTCCTAGTTTCTGTTACATGTACACTACCGTTCAAAAGTTTGGGGTCACTTAGAAATGTCCTTATTTTTTTTGCTTTTCCTTTAAAAAACGGGTCCATTTAAAATAACATCAAATTAATCGGAAATACAGTGTCGGCATTGTTAATGTTGTAAATGACTGATGTAGCTGTAAACGGCAGATTTTTTATGGAATATCTACATAGGCGTACAGAGGCCCATTATCAGCAACCATCACTCCTGTGTTCCAATGTTGTGTTAGCTAATCCAAGTTTATAATTGTAAAGCTAATAGATCGTTAGTAAATAAGTTTGCAATTATGTTAGCACAGCTGAAAACTGTCCTTCTTTAGACTAGTTGAGTATCTGGAGCATCAGCATTTGTGGGTTCGATTACAGGCTCAAAGTGGCCTGTTTCTTCTGAAACTCGTCAGTCTATTCTTGTTCTGAGAAATGAAGGCTATTCAATGCGAGAAATTGCCAAGAAACTGAAGATCTTGTACAACGCTGTGTACTACTCCCTTCACAGAACAGCACAAACTTTCTCTAACCAGAATAGAAAGAGGAGTGGGAGGCCCCGGTGCACAATTGAGCAAGAGGACAAGTACATTAGAGTGTCTAGTTTTAGAAACAGACGCCTCACAAGTCCTCAACTGGCAGCTTCATTAAATAGTGTCCGCAAAACACCCGTCTCAATGTCAACAGTGAAGAGGCGACTCCGGGATGTTGGCCTTCTAGGCAGAGTTGCAAAGAAAAAGCCATATCTCAGACTTGCCAATTAAAATAAAATATTAAGATGGGCAAATGAACACAGACACTGGACAGAGGAAGATTGTAAAAAAGTGTTATGGACAGATGAATCTAAGTTTGAGTTGTTCGGATCACAAAGAAAAACATTCCAAATAAAAAATGAAGATACTGGAGGAGTGCTTGACGCCATGTGTCAAGAATGGTGGAGGCAATGTGATGGTCTGGGGGTGCTTTGGTGGTGGTAAAGTGGGAGATTTGTTCAGGGTAAAAGGGATCTTGAAGAAGGAAGGCTATCGCTCCATTTTGCAACGCCATGCCATACCCTGTGGATGGCTCTTAATTGGAGCCAATTTCCTCCTACAACAGGACAATGACCCAAAGCACAGCTCCAAACTATGCAAGAATTATTCAGGGAAGAAGCAGTCAGCTGGTATTCTGTATAATGGAGTGGCCAGCACAGTCACCGGATCTCAACCCTATTGAGCTGTTGTGGGAGCAGCTTGACCGTATGGTATGTAAGAAGTGACCATCAAGCTCTGCAAGGCTGTAATTGCTGCAAATGGAGGATTCTTTGATGAAAGCAAAGTTTGAAGGACACAATTATTATTTAAATTAAAAATCATTATTTATAACTTTGTCAACATCTTGACCATATTTCCTATTCATTTTGCAACTCATTTCATGTATGTTTTCATGGAAAACAAGGACATTTCTAAGTGGCCCCAAACTTACCATGGTTGTTGTGTGTTGTCCAGTTACTACAGCCTGGATGACATCAGCCACGAGACCATCAACAAGTACCTGTCCAACCTGGTGGAGAGGAGTCTCCGAGACCTGGAGTGTTCCTACTGTATGGAGATAGGAGAGGTAGGGGAGTGTTTGTGTGTACGACATGTATTCATATTAATTAATTTGCCTGTCGTAGTAAGGCAGTGTGAAGATATAAGGCACACCGGTACATACTGAGGGAACCATTGTGGTTTGTGTTGATAGATTTAACATGAATCGGTACAGTTGACCATGTCTTCCCTCCTGTCTTCTCGCCCCTCTTCCTCTTTGTCTTCTTTCCTCTCCGTCTTCCTCCCCGTCTCCTCTTATTTTCCTCCCTGTATCCTTTCATCTCCTCCCTGTTTCTTCTCCTCTCTGTCTTCCCTCCTCTCTTCCTCTGTCTCCTCTCCTACGGTCTCCCTCCCTCCAGGATGATTGCACCATTGAGGCCCTGACGTACGGTCGTATCTCCTCCTACTACTACCTGAAGCACCAGACAGTCAGGATGTTCAAGGAGAGGCTGAGGGCTGAGCTGCCCATCCAGGACATCCTCTCGGTCCTCACGGTATGTCTGACTGACTGCTGGGAATGACCACAGAACATGATGACATTGTCTTCATCTGGGCATCAATCACCTCTACTATAGACTGCCCTGGGCATCTGGACTGCTCTGGGCATCTGGACAGCCCTGGGCATCTGGAGTGCCCTGGGCATCTGGACTGTCCTGGGCATCTGGACTGTCCTGGGCATCTGGACTGCCCTGTGCTGTACTAGACTAGGCTGTACTAGACTGTACTCCATCAGGGTGGGACTACAGCCATTGAATTACATTTTATTTTCTAAATGTTTGAGTATGTAGTTTATTCTTCTAGTCTATTGGGCATTGTGCAGGCCGATGTCATTTGTTTACCATACTACTGTGCTTCTACATGTGCTTCTCCCATTGTGTTCACATTGAGAGAGAGGGATAGACTACTGGACAGTAGGATAGGTAGATGATCATGATTGAGGTCTGGATCTCAGTTCTGTCAAATGAACACCTCTTTATCTGGGCCTCATTAACTCTCCTCATTACTCCTGGGTCTTTTTTTCTCCTCCATATGGTTTTCTTCCTCTTTTTCCCTGTTAATAGCGAGTACCTATTCCTCCTCTCCCTCTACTCCCTGTTTTTGTCTGTTATTCCTAGTGAGGCTGTTGATTGGTGGCTGGTAATTGGTGGGATCATTAGGACATAGTGGTTTCACACCTCTCCTCAATGTTCGTAGCTGTATCAGATAACCCGCCGTGCCCCCTCCACCCTCTGACCCCCCCCCCCTCCCAATGATGGCTCTCACCCAGACATTTCGACGAGATGGGAGGGTGAAGGATCACAGATTAGAGAGGAACTGTCGGGAAAGAAATGTGTTGAAAATGCAGAAAAGATTTAGACATTAGCTTCCCCTCTTTTGCTCCCACAATGGTCCCAGACAGCCCCCCCATCCCTTGTCCACTCCCCCAGTTAGATCCCCCCCCCACCACCCTTTGAAGCTCTACTATTTCCTCTTCTTTAAGTTCACAAGGGACCTACTATACACACACACACACACACACACACACACACACACACACACACACACACACACACACACACACACACTGAAAGAGTATGTGGAAAAAGTAAGTTTCTCTTTCTCTCTTGCTCTTCTCTCTCTCTATTTCTCTCCTGTCCTTTCCAACCTTCTCCTTTCTTTCCCTCCCTCCCTGTCTGTAAATGTCACTAAAGAGAAAGTGTGCAGGAGAGATGGATGAAGGCCCATCCAGGACATCCTCTCGGTCCTCACGGTATGTCTGACTGACTGCTGGGAATGACCACAGAACATGATGACATTGTCTTCATCTGGGCATCAATCACCTCTACTATAGACTGCCCTGGGCATCTGGACTGCTCTGGGCATCTGGACAGCCCTGGGCATCTGGAGTGCCCTGGGCATCTGGACTGTCCTGGGCATCTGGACTGTCCTGGGCATCTGGACTGCCCTGTGCTGTACTAGACTAGGCTGTACTAGACTGTACTCCATCAGGGTGGGACTACAGCCATTGAATTACATTTTATTTTCTAAATGTTTGAGTATGTAGTTTATTCTTCTAGTCTATTGGGCATTGTGCAGGCCGATGTCATTTGTTTACCATACTACTGTGCTTCTACATGTGCTTCTCCCATTGTGTTCACATTGAGAGAGAGGGATAGACTACTGGACAGTAGGATAGGTAGATGATCATGATTGAGGTCTGGATCTCAGTTCTGTCAAATGAACACCTCTTTATCTGGGCCTCATTAACTCTCCTCATTACTCCTGGGTCTTTTTTTCTCCTCCATATGGTTTTCTTCCTCTTTTTCCCTGTTAATAGCGAGTACCTATTCCTCCTCTCCCTCTACTCCCTGTTTTTGTCTGTTATTCCTAGTGAGGCTGTTGATTGGTGGCTGGTAATTGGTGGGATCATTAGGACATAGTGGTTTCACACCTCTCCTCAATGTTCGTAGCTGTATCAGATAACCCGCCGTGCCCCCTCCACCCTCTGACCCCCCCCCCCCTCCCAATGATGGCTCTCACCCAGACATTTCGACGAGATGGGAGGGTGAAGGATCACAGATTAGAGAGGAACTGTCGGGAAAGAAATGTGTTGAAAATGCAGAAAAGATTTAGACATTAGCTTCCCCTCTTTTGCTCCCACAATGGTCCCAGACAGCCCCCCCATCCCTTGTCCACTCCCCCAGTTAGATCCCCCCCCCACCACCCTTTGAAGCTCTACTATTTCCTCTTCTTTAAGTTCACAAGGGACCTACTATACACACACACACACACACACACACACACACACACACACACACACACACACACACACACTGAAAGAGTATGTGGAAAAAGTAAGTTTCTCTTTCTCTCTTGCTCTTCTCTCTCTCTATTTCTCTCCTGTCCTTTCCAACCTTCTCCTTTCTTTCCCTCCCTCCCTGTCTGTAAATGTCACTAAAGAGAAAGTGTGCAGGAGAGATGGATGAAGGGAGAGAGGCAGGGATGGATTGCTGGATGGAGTGAGTAGGGGAGTTAGCAGTTAGTGTGTTGTGATGATCTCTGTATAAAGATCTATTGTCTTTATCCCCTGCACATCTGCATGCAGACACTAAACCACTGCCATATCAATCATTTTAGTCCTGTTTTTCCCCTCATCGTTCTCCCTGTTCCTCAATCCCCCTCTTTTCTAACACTGCATCTCTCTGCTGATGGATGTCAGCTTAACAGTCCAGAGCAGGGTAGGCCCAATGACAAATATCTCCGCTGGTCCTCTGTTGATGGAAGTGCGTTGGGGAAACTTAACGTACTGCAGTGAATTAGAGTAACACAGAAAAAGAGCCATGCGTGTCCATGCATCTGTCTCTCCTGAACAAGCCTCAACTCAGAACACACCGTCAGCACTAAACACAGCCCGATTGATATGGCATTGTGGTTTTATATTAGACCAAATGGTTTTATATTAGACCAAATGGTTTTATACTAGACCAAATGGTTTTATACTAGACCAAATGGTTTTATACTAGACCAAATGGTTTTATACTAGACCAAATAGTTTTATACTAGACCAAATGGTTTTATACTAGACCAAATGGTTTTATACTAGACCAAATGGTTTTATACTAGACCAAATGGTTTTATACTAGACCAAATGGTTTTATACTAGACCCAATGGTTTTATACTAGACCAAATGGTTTTATACTAGACCAAATGGTTTTATACTAGACCCAATGGTTTTATACTAGACCCAATGGTTTTATACTAGACCAAATGGTTTTATACTAGACCAAATGGTTTTATACTAGACCAAATGGTTTTATACTAGACCAAATGGTTTTATACTAGACCAAATGGTTTTATACTAAACCCAATGGTTTTATACTAGACCAAATGGTTTTATACTAGACCAAATGGTTTTATACTAGACCAATTGTGGAAAATTGCTGTGTAGTTGCTGACTGTTCATAGGATTTTATGAGCAGGTTTGGACAGTTGTAACTTAACGTTTCTTCATTCCCTGAGAGGTTTTTCTGTTAAATATATTTTGGGGGGACAGCTCTCTTGGGTGAGGGGAGCCAGTGATCCTGATGCAGCTGTTTTAACGGAGATGACTGAAACAAAGGATCTAACCACAGAACCACAGCAGGGAACTGACTTCCTCCTCGCTTACTTCCATGTCTCTCCTTCTCTCTTTTTCTTTATATCCCCCTCTCTCTTCCCCCTCCCTTCCTCCCTCACCCCTTCCCTCCCACTCCCCCTTCCCTCCCTCCCTTCTCCAGGATGCTGAGGAGTACGCGGAGCTGCCCGTCAGGCACAACGAGGACCAGCTGAACAGTGAGCTGGCTCAGCGTCTCCCCCTGCAGGTCAACCCCCACAGCTACGACAGCGCCCACACCAAGACCCACCTGCTGCTGCAGGCCCATTTCAGCCGCACCCAGCTGCCCTGCTCCGACTACGGCACCGACACCAAGACCGTGTTGGACAACGCCATACGCATCTGTCAGGTTAGTGGCTGACTATGTGTGTGCAAGATCTGCTGTGTAGGTTTATGTACTGTACCACACACTGCATCCCTCTGGGGACATCCACCACCCTGCTCCTTTCTGAACAGTGTATCTCTGAAATACTTCCTCTGTTTTCTTGTCCTTTTGTTCCCATCAAAAAGAACAGCTTGCTTTCATACATCCCAGAATGGATCCTCTCTCAGCCCTGGGATTCAGACCCTGAGCACATTTCCATGTGTCAGTCAGAGCACCAGTACTTAGATGTTCTGGGTGGAAGAAAGCTCTTCCCTGTTCATTCAATATGGGAAATGGAAGGCTTGTCTAAAGACACAGAGAGGCAGTTTCTGCTTAGTGCTTGGAGCCACTTTGTAGCATGGTCAGGACAGAGTGCAGTAGAGGTGACATAGGGATGACATAGAGAAGATATAGACAGGGCTCTAAATTAATGTTTTTTATTGGTAGCACTGGTGCTCCCAACTTTTAAGAAGTTAGGAGCACAACATAAAATCTTGGAGCACCAAAATATATATATATATGTTTTAATTGATTGAGATTGGGCCTATATGAATTCTAGCTACTTTTGAGGCACATGTTGTGGTATATAACTAATATTTAACCCTGTAAGACATTTGTTTATTGTCAAAAGCTCAAATGTTGATACAAAAACCTGTAATTTAAATGACAAAGTGTTTGGCAGGTGGGGTTTGTGTACTGCGTGTGTAATAGAGTTTGCAAAAGAAAAGACCACTTGATTGATACAAATCATCAAGATATCATATCATATCATTCTTCCAGGTAAGTCTACTTTGCAGTTAACATTTAATTTGGAAAGTTGTATGGAAAGCCTTTGGAAATGACTGTTTCGGCGTCGCTAACTGGCTACAGGAAGTGGTAGACAATGCACACGGGCGTTCCCATGCCGTCACGTCTTCACAAAGTTGAAGGGAAAATACAAATCACTGATGCATACTTGAAAATTCTTCAATATTCTTTACTTTGGATTAAACAAATAGGCTTTGGATTGAAGGAATCTACGCTAGGGCACTCAGAAACAACGGCACAGCGAAGCGTGTCATTACAACCATTATTATCTGGCCGATTTTATTTAGTTTTTTTATTTAGGTTTTTTCTGGTTGCACTGGTGCTCCCAAAATAAAATGTCAGATCGCACAGCAAAATATCCAGCAGTATGTGCCACCAAATGGTTGCACTTTAGAGCCCTGGGCATAGACATGTCATGGAGGTGTCTTGTGTTGAAACTATTTACATTTCAGTGTGATAATGGATCAGGATATATTTTTGCTGTTTTGTTGTTGATAAATTCTGCCTTTTTAAAAGACAAATACTGTATCTATTTTGGGTTTCTGACTTCCTAGCATGAAAGTGTTGAGTGTGATGAGAAAGACCGTCATGTTTGATCACAGGACCTCACAGGGACAGCACGGCTTTATCAAGACAGACTGCACTGTCTGCCACTAACCTAACCACCACACACACACTTACTGCTGATAGTTCCAGTACATACACAATACACACACACACACGCACACAATCTTAGAATACACACACACACAATGTGGATCCTGACCAGCAGGAGGCCCTGTCACTCAGGAGGCTGTTGAGGTGTGCAGATAAGTTGTAACTCCTTGTAAAAATGAGCCTTATCAGGGATTCCTCCTAACAACCAGGCCTGCCCAACAAGTGCCCTGGCCACCAGATCCCAGGTCTGCTGGTGATTGGCCATGCCTGGGAGAGATTTGGTCCATGTCTGCCTGTAGGGTCTGGTTCTGTAACCCATTGTTGCTGCCTTTTTATGTGTGGGGGGATGATGATCTGCGAAGCGCTGACTGTGTGTGTGTCTGGTAGTGATTGTCCGTTGCTCGTCCACAGGCTAACAGAGCCTTTTTCCTCATGTGGCGAGGGTATCATATTCATTAGAGCCAAACGTTTTGCAACGGAAAATGAAATCAAGTGTCTCTTTTTGGACTGAAGTTTCAGTCCGTTTTCTTGCGTTTGGTGCCTAATGAATATGGCCCAGCTAACGGGGACTCCAGTGACATCAGCCGTAGTTCTGTCACCATCCATTTGCTTCTTCAGCTTCTGTGAAATGTTAATCAGTACTACTTTAATTTGTACTGCATTAGCATTTTGATTAACTCTGCCGGGGCTTCGCCTGTGCACTCAAGGTCCTCTTTAGTCATAGTTACTGCCGGGGAATTACTTTCTGATTAATTAAGTTTGTTAGAATGCAGCGGAGCTTGGCAAACTCTACCTTATGAGGGAGGGAGGGAGCAGGTTAGCGTTTTTCATCTTGTTCTGGAGGGATCTCTGCGGAGTGGTCACTAGCTGGCACAGCAACAAAGTCATAAAATATGATTTTAAACTTAACCTTAACAACACTGCTAACCCTGATGCCTAACCCTAACCTTAAATGAACACCAACAAGCAATATAGCCAATTTTTACTTTTCAGCTTACCCCAGTTCTGCCTCCAGGACAAGACTCAATAAATGTCAACCTGCGAAGGAGGGGGGAGGAGTGTGTTAGAGATATTGAGGGGTGTATTTATTGTGTAGCTGTTTAGCATATATGCATGAATGTGTAAAGACATATTGAATTTGAGTGTGCAAAAGTGGCTCAATCGTAACGTAACTCATTGTGAGTAAATCTCACACTGATGTCAGTGGGGGATGTTATATAGTCATATAAATGCATGCATTTTTCAACTACAGTATTTCCTGTCTGTCTACAGGCCATGCTGGATGTAGCAGCCAACGAGGGCTGGCTGGTGACTGCTCTCAGCATCTGTAACCTGGTGCAGATGATCGTTCAGGGCAGGTGGCTCAATGACTCCTCTATACTGACCCTACCTACCATAGAGCAGCAGCACCTCTACCTGTTCAGGTAGACATGACTCTACTGACCCCCCCCCCCCCCCCCCACACACACACACACACACAGGATGAGAATGGTGCTAGGACTCCTTAATTAACGCTCTATGGCATGGGCCATTTTATAATCCACAGACACTATCAAACTCTGCAAGCATTCTTATCATCAAGCAGCATCAGTTACATTCTGCGCGTGCACACACACATACACACTAACACACACAGAGAGAGGAAATTCAAGAGTGAGTGTCCAAAGCAATCTTAATTATTTTTACATACACACCATGTGGATTTGAGACACTGTGTCCTGCAGTGAAGAATAATTTTGTGCCAACTCAATAAATATGGTAAGGAGAAAGAAATGAGAGAGGACAGAGGTTCCAGTGGCGACGACACAGCAGGAAGTGTGGTTAGGATTTAAAATCACATGACTAGATCTGCCCCTGATGTTCCCTACAGCAGGTGGAGCTCCAAGGGAGGAAAGGGCGGGGCCAGGGGCTTCCACGGACCAATAGAAGGGCTCCCTGAGCTGATTGCCACCTGCGAGGGGCGGGAGAACACCTTCGCTGCCATTGTGGGGGAGGAGCTTCAGCCCCATCAGATCTCCCAGGTAACAACCTTCTAACATTCTGCGTTCCTTCACCTCACTGTTATAGGAAAGTGACACTTTCCATTAGAAACAGATGCTTTCTAGGGGTACATACTCTTCATCATGAACCTTCCCGTCTCCATTGTCCTCCACCACAATGAAATAATGTGAAATACTTCCAAGGTGTCGGCCTCATCTCTCTATTCATGTAACGTTCTCAAATACACTACCAGAGCACTACCAAACAACATTTACACACACTCTACCAATGTCAGCCCACACACACTCTACCAACGTCAGCCCACACATCCACACACACACAGTGAGAAGCATCAGTCTGTCGCAGTGGTCCAAGGTACCTCCAGGATCTCCTATTACGGTCCAATGCAAGGGTTTACCGCACCAATCTAAGTGCTAATTGCAGCTGTAATGAGAGCGTCCAGGCGCCACTGCCAGCCCAGCCGCCTTGCCCAAAAAGTGTCCCCGCTCCCCCTCCTCCCAGCCCCTCAACGCTCTCCCCCCCATGGCATCGCAGCCTGGCTAATTAAATAACTAGATGCGTGGCAACGTCCCAGTCTGATTCGCCAGGGGACAGTAATCCTTACATAAATAGCTTTTGTTGGGTGAATCTGAGAGGCTTTTCTCCTTCTCTCATCCCAGTCCCTCCCTGACACTGACAGGGTCTTCAGGAGGAAAACACACTCTCACACACACACACATACTCAGACACACACATTCACACACCTATCATCCATACGCTCTCTGTCTCTACCTTCCCTCTACCTCTCTTGCTCTCTATCCCCTTTTGGATTTGTGTTCTCCATTTGAGTCAGAGATGTTAAAGTCACCGTGACAAAGCTTTAAGAGGCACCTAAGACCATGGGTATTATGTGTGTTTGAATGAATCAAGCTTTCATCAAACGCTCTAGTCTTACCAGATAGATATGTCCATCTTAAACAAGGCTCTCACTTAAGTCTGACTCTCTCTCTCTTCACCTCTGGCTCTTTGTTTCTTTCCCTCCTCTTTTCTCTCTCTCTGCACTCCGGTCTGACACATTTTCTTGTCTCTTTCTCCCTCTCTCATTTCTCTGCACCCCTCTCTGTTTCTCTCTTACTATCCCTCCTCCCTCTGCTCTCTCCTCCAGGCCTGGTCTTTCCTCAGCCATCTGCCGGTGGTGGAGGTGCGTCTGAGTGTGAAGGGTTGGTGGGAGGGGTGTGGGGAGCAGACAGAGCGCCCCCTCCCTGCGACCGGGGGGAAGCTCAGGGATGACAGAAGCTGGCTGGAAGTCCACGCTGACCAGGAGTACGTCCTGCAGGTCTCACTGCAGCGCATCAACACCGGCCAGCAGAGGGTACGTACACACATGTATAAAGGAGCTCACACACATTGTTGATGTTAGTTGACTGCTGATAAGTTGATTTGTCGTCATATTTTCCAGAGGAAGCAGGACACTAAGGCCCAGGCCCCCAGGTTCCCCAAGAATAAGGATGAAGGCTGGTTTCTGGTTCTAGGAGAGGTGGAGCGCAGAGAGCTACTGGCCGTCAAACGCATCGGATACTGCCGACACCGCAGCACCGTTTCCCTGGCCTTCTACACCCCCGTGAAGACCGGAAAGTACGTACAGAAATGTTAAAAAGAATTGGAAAAAGTTCAACACATTTTTTTCTTTGGTGTCTAAGCCCGGTTACTTTAGGCATTTTGGGACAGCTGCCGGTGTGAAAGGGCTTTATAATAAAGTTTGATTCATTGATATATATCCCACCACAAACTATTACTTCCCCTAGTAACCCTCTCCTCTCCCTCCAGGTGTATCTACACGCTATACTTGATGAGTGACAGTTACCTGGGTCTGGACCAGCAGTATGACCTCCACCTCAACGTGACCCCTGCCTGCATCGCTGCCCAGGTCAACAGTGAAGTCACTGAGGCCATGGGAGGCATGTCCGTCAAGTGATACGTCAACATGATGACGTCATCATGAGTGACATGATGACAGTGACTGAAATGAGCATATACAAATGACAAGACAATGGCCATGAGCGTCTTTAGACGCCAAGGTTCGGTATGTTTACACTGATGATGTGATGGTTGTGATTGTGTGACTGGGGGTTAGCCTTAAAGCAGGGATGTCAAGCACATTCCATGGAGGGCCTAGTGTGTGCGGGTTTTTGGTTTTTCCTTTCAATTAAGACCTTGACAACCAGGTGAAGGAAGTTCCTTACTAATTAGTGGCCTTAACTTATCAATCAAGGACAAGGGATGAGCCAAAAACCCTCAGCCACTTTGCCTTCTGTGGAATGAGTTTGACACATGTGCCTTAAAGGGTTCCATGCCTGTCTGGTAATATAGAGGGAGGGAGGGAGGGAATGAGGATACAGGGTTAAGGAACTAGGGAGAGTCTGGGTCATGGGCTATAAGAAACTGTTGGGCCTAATGGGACCCTGTACAATGATCAGTCAGTCAATAGAAATACTCATGAAAGACAGGGCTGTGATGTTACCTCATCAACATTGTGTAATACAATGAATACCTATTTTGTTGCAGTATATCATATCATTCCCCAGTCATATTATGTCAATTATATTTCCAGGCATTGGTCTACTATCTAAAACTCCCCAAATCCACCAACTTTTGAACGGATGGTGAGGAAAATAAAACCTGATAAACGGTGGCTTGTTTTACTCAGTTGATTTAGGGACTGGAGAGTGGGGGAGGGGTGGCATATTTTATTGAGACGTTGTTGAGATGAAGAATAACAGTAGTAAGAGAGAGCAACACAAAGCGTTATGGTTAACTGCAGGAAAAACGTGGCATCACTGTGTCCAACAGGGAAAAGCTGCTCCCGGAGAGTTTAGTTTATTTAGGCTGGCGGGGTGGAACTGGAATTCTGTGCAGGTGTGTGAAACATGCTTCCCTGTAGTGCTGTGGGGCTACAGGTACTGCCCCCCACCTCCACAAACCTTAGTGTATAGCACAGAATTGACTCCTCCTTTCCTTATTCCTCCTCCTCTTTCTTTTTGGAAGATTCATCTATAGAAGCTGATCAAACTGCCGTAGACAGTCATACAAGGAACAGAAGAACAGAACCATAATACACAGAGATACATGTGTAAAGATGTCTGTGTCTCATTGATTACTATGTTGTAACTGTGTTTATTTTCTTGGGAGAGCTGACAACTATATTTTAGAACCAAACTTATGAGACAAATTCAGCTGCGTCTTTGTTCTGATTTTTGGATTGTCCAATCAATTGAAGCAGATGTAACTTCTCTGTTGATAGAATATAATGACTTTTGAAAAATACTTTTGCTTGGTTTGAAAAGTCTTGAAATAATTTGGGGGGTTTTTAACTTTGAGATAGTGACCTATATATTGTTATGTTATATATATTACACTTACTATCAATGCCAAAAGACATATCATGCAAATAATTACCAATAAAACCTCCTTATATAAAAAGCACACCATTTCATCTCAAACTACACCGCATGTGCAAATACTTTCTCTACTGACACTCTGTCTGGTTCCACCACCATGTCATTTCTATAGGATACAGTCTGTCACTGGGGCCATTTTCCTCTGCTAAGGTTTCATCTGAATATGGTCCTAAAGAACAACTCTGTCAGTCAGACATGGGTCAAATAAACATGTCAAACAGTTTCAAGTATTTGGTAGTGATTGTGGTGAGCATCATTTAGATGTGTACTTACACCCCTGCGCTGGACTCTCCTCTCCTGTCGCGGTCAGGTTCACCACGTGATCGCCATATTTCCACCTCTTCACTATTGGATCCAGATTTGCAGAATGCTAATAGGCCTATTGTATGGGAATTAAACCATAGTAATGCATTCCCTATGTCTCTGCAAAAAAATAGCATAAGCTACTTTTTTTCAGTCTATGTAGGGTATCGCATATTTGAGCTTAATTCAATACGAATATAATTGTTACTTTATAGCCCAAGTGTGACAGGGACTCCAATGTAATTTGATGATTTTCATCTGAGTAGGCCATATAGCTAAATAGTGGGCTGTGCAGGGCTCAGTGCTAGACCTGTATTTTGTGTAGGTTGTTTGGTAGTGTAGCCTACTGCATTAAGGTTAGTTATGGATATTAGCCTAGCAGTGCCTAATGTGATCATCCACATTTTCGAGTTAAATACTATAGTCTAATCTAATTAATTAGCATAATGAAAAAATCCTCATCAAAATCCTTCTGTTTAAGCTAGCTAGAGGTATCTGTTTATATCTGATATTTTTGCATGGGCTGCGTCTCAATCTACTGCATTGGCCAATGGCGGCCTTCTGCATCTGTGGTGGAAGGTGGTCGAGCTCAGCTGTGTTTGTCAGATCATGAGACATCTCACAAAGACGTCTCTATCATCCTAACGGTTTGGTCTACAAATCTATTTGTTCTCAGTTTTTCTCTACTATCCCCCACAAGTGTCGCTTCATGGAACTCATCTGAAGTCTTACCACTGATCTGCCAACTTTCATCTGTATTATCAGTTAGTGTGTAGCCCAATGACCCCTCTATAGAAAGGTGAGGCTATCATGACCACACACATGTTTTGCTCTTGGACACCTACAAGCCTCACAAGACTCATCTGAAGGTAGCCCAGTACCAAATTGATCTAAATAGTTTAGGGCCCAAAATGTTTGTTTTTTTATTTAAAAAATATGTGTTAAAAAAAAAAACATATTTCCTGATCTTTAATCTATCATATATAGGACAGACACTTTAAAATACACATGACTTTGATTCACTTTTTGATAATCGTTTTTTTCATGTATGAATCTGTTATTCAATGCTTTTCTATAAGCTAATAGCAGTAAGGCCAAATTCAATGTTTCATCAAGTGAGTAAATACTTTTTTTTTATTAGCCTACCTAAAGGGGTCTTAAAATCCCTAACCAAAGCTAAATGATCCTTGGTAGGACCATCTTAAAACATGTTATGTTAGTCAGAGTCGTGTTATCTTAGTAGAACCCCTGCTTTGACTCTTTAAGAATGATCTTTTCTGTTAATTTCACAGTGAAATGTAGGCTATCTCTGTGTGTAGACATTTAGACGAAACGTTGTTAGGTTGCCTGATTTGAGGCTTAATCTTACTCTCATATGATATGTTACTCAGATGTGTTACTGTGAATTTCGTCATGTTAGGCTAATAATGCCTACCCAGTGGAGGTAGCCTAGGTAGATGTTTTACTGTGTGGCATCATTTTGAGTCCATCCTGGGGACTTAAATAAGCTCGACTATTTTCTATTGTTCTCTTTTCCACAGATATTTGCAGTCTAATTAGTAGTTTTTTATTTTTTGTTAAGGTTAAACTGGCGTCAACTATTCCGTGCATGCACCGCATCCTGGGTTATTTTTCTTCCTCGCGCGCCGCAGGCGATATCCTATCATCCAGGGGGCCGTGTCGAAGTGAAAGAAATACGAACACAAAACATGATGAGAGAAATACTAGAAGAGTGTGGATGGGGTGGGAGAGAGTGCATGGGCAAGGGCACACTTGTCTTTCCGTTGACGTATCCCAATATGGTGTCCACATCAGAGAAAAAAACGGTCTATTACGTTCCAAATTTATTTCGCATAGGCTTAGTTGTTTAACCCTGGGTTACAATGCATTAACTAATTATTATTTTGTATATTAACTGCTGTGGCTATAATTAAATATTTTGCCGTTAGTCATAAGCGATTTTATTTTGTGCAATTGTCTGTTTTATCGGAAATTAAACGGAAAGGTTGACATATGGGAAACACTCTTTTCACGCCACTTTGATACTGAAGTGACATTTTTGTAGCAGGTAAGGAGGCTGAGGTTAAGAAAATGGTTGTTAGGGGTAAGCGAAAATACTCACCTAACCTCATACGAAAATCACTAGGTATCGAAATGGCGTGAAAAGTGTCCCGTCGATATATAATCTAGGCCTATCTTTTCCCGTTTTATAGGCCTATATTTTCAACAAACAATCACTTCAATATTGCAACTTTTGCAATTTTATTAAATATCACAAACGTACATTATTAATCTGTATTGCGTAAAATGTACCCTATATGCGCTAGACCTCTAGCGTTTCAATATCTGCCATCTCGTTTGGCAGTTTGTCAACTGCATCAGGCAATTGAATAAGCTCCGCGGACTAAATGCGTTGTGGCACTGGTCTATCAACATACATCAGGTTATGTTATGGAATTGAAGTCCATCTATAGTGCATGGTCATCTAACCTGCTATCCCCGAGATATTACATTTGAAAAACATTTTGCATACCTACATTTTTGAACCACTTGACATTTTGAAATTTTACCATAACCGTGTTTATACTTTTTGGTTATTAACCTACTAATTTATTCATCCATAGCCCTAAACGTAGCCTCGATTTCCTTATCATTCCTATCAAATATGAAAGCTTTAATTTTAATCTGGAGAATCAGAAGATAACGTTAAACGACTAGCCCTATATGCTAAACTTGCGTCACACAGCATTAAAACAAATATCTAAAACAATGTATCGCTATAAAAAAAAAGTGTATATATCAACGTATAAGCCTACCTAATAAACGAATAACATGAGCCGTATGGCTCTCTATAGTGTCCCAGGATGATTTCAACAAGGCTAGAGGTGAGGATCTATACGAGCAAATCCCGGATTCACATCGAGCACTGACACGTTTATAATAATAATGCCCAATAGGGAAATGGAACAGACTACTTACTGCCCAATGAGGGACAGGCTGGCTGGTAGTAACGCGGGGGTGGGCTGTTCTCAGATTCTACGGGAGAAATAGGGAGATAGAGTTAAAAACAGAGGAGGGTTTGTAAATTATTTTTGATACACTCGCATCCATAAAGCAGAGATGAGGGAAGTCTAGTGTGCCTCTGCTGTCGTAGTTGAAGTTCTACTGAGGATTTTCGGGGAAACTAGGACATAAGAACAGAAGTGAGAAGAGGTAACATTGCTGCAGATTTCTGGAAAAAAAAGTTGGGTTTGGTTGTAATCCGTGCTCCGAGGTAGGTTGATAATCTAGCATGTTTCGATTACTGTATCTGACACTGCCTTGAAACGAAGATACAGTCATTATAGACTAATAAAATGAGTGTGCGTATTGGCACTCTGTCTCTAGGCTAATTACTTTAGTAAACCAACCTAATTGGTGCGTAATGCGCATTGCAATCAATGCTCACCACAAGTGTGATGTTCACATTTTACAAGGCCTATCTGGTGCAATTGAACGTATGCAAATCACCATTTTACATCAGTTGACCTATGCCTATTTGAACAATATTAGGTTCAAAGTGTTAATGTATTCTCGCATATTATTATTATTTTTCTTCAGAAGGACATGATATCTTCGGCAACGGTGTGAAGGACCTGAACTCCTCACAGAGATGTTGGGCCCAAGTGGATGTCATGTACAATGAATCTGGAGCTATGGCCGATTACTCCTCATAATATACAGGATACTCAGATACTTTTTCGCCTTCTTAATCTATCCTGGAAGTAACATGGGACTGTTCATATTTTATTTCTGGATTTAGTCAGGAAGGAGAACCGTGTTATCTTGACGCACCACACAAGTTATCCGCGCCAGAGAAATACAGTTCGTGCTTTTGAAGAGCCGGCGCGTAAAACAGAATGCATGGGAGTCAAAGCAGTAAAATGATATAGAATTGAGATCTGTATGTTGACTGACTTTTATTGTTTGGTGAATTCACGCCAAGGTCGAAGAAAATATAATTATTTGAAAATGAAAGAAAAATCGAAAAATGCTGCCCGGACTCGACGGGAAAAGGAAAATAGTGAATTCTATGAGCTGGCCAAACTATTGCCTTTACCTTCTGCCATCACGTCTCAACTTGATAAAGCTTCAATTATTCGACTCACAACAAGTTACTTGAAAATGAGAATTGTTTTTCCTGAAGGTAAGGTTCTGATATTATTACATTAAACGTTGTTATATTATGATGATTATTATTGGGCTATTATAACAACCAACGTTTATATTGATGTTATCTTAAGTGTTATTGGTATATTTAAAATTATTTTTGTGTTACAGTTAGGCTTTTTGTTTTTATTTTGATGCTAGATATTCATGTTCTTATGCAAGGCTAATAATTCAATCATAATTCCAAATGTTGCCACATATTATCAAATGACTTTGTTGCCTCATCTATTCACTGATATACATGTGTAATGTGTTATATTATGTCTTATAATGATGAAGCATGTCATGTTATTAACGTTTTTATTCTGCTCTCATTCTGCAAAACGCCTGTGCTGCCACTTCTCCTCATTTACACGAATCATTGGGGAATCAATAAGACTACAGTAATTACTGTGTTTACGTATGGGAGAGGTGTAGGCCTACATGAATCTAAATCAAGCTATATGTTGCATAACATACCTCGTTAGGCCCAATTAAATTCCATTCAATAATCTCTCCACTGTTACATGTGAAGGGAATACTTTTATTTACCTATGTTATTTCCCATACTGATATATGGAATAGTTCTATATTTTAGTTGGTTATATATTGTCAAATATAAGCAGTCCGAGAGAGAGTCAAAATGCCATACGGATTTAAGATAACTTTTGTAGGCCTTTCGAAATTGTGGCAATATTATTAACTAGGACTAAAAATACAATTCATTGGAATTTATTCTATCAAAATCTACCATGTTTTTCCAAAACAAACTTGATTCATGCCTAAGTAGCCTAAAGATGGCAACTTTATGCACACAATGTCCCGTGAAATAAGTAGTGTGCGCGCATACATGGATAACTGACCGTTGTACACACCTCTTTGTCTGTGAAGAATACACTGTGCGTGTATTTTTACATTTATACACGTGTAGTCCCCTTTCAGAGTCAGGCGACCATGATGCCCCTGGAAGACGATTAGCCGTCATTTGCCACCTTCTCCCCGCGGTCTCAACGGGCCCCTGTTCTGCGTGACCGCTACAGAGCCGCGCCAATTAGCGTCACCCGAGCGACTAGCGGTCTGATCCTTACGAACATATGGGGGGGGGGGGCTTGTAACACTGAGGCAAAGAAAAGAAGCGACTTCTCAAGAATGACTTCTCAAGCTCAGGCTGTTAAGACACACACACAACAAACAAAAAAATGCACGAGAGTATATGGATTGTGGATTTTGCTTAAAATCGATCCCCCCTGTGTCGAATGTTGTTTTTAGGCCTATAGGCCTAACCTATGTATGACGTTGCAGGTGATCAACGATTCATCGCATGCACAGGCGTCTTGGGCGTACCCGTAGATATTATCATATCAATAATGTTAATGCAGTCAGTATAAGAAGTGGAACATATTTCATCTAAATTCTATTTGACAAATTCCATAAGCACAGGCGATTGGTTGTTTTGACATTGTGACAAGTGTCATATCTCCTCTACAGTTATTTTTATCTTCATCAGTGTTTTACTGAGTTGCGGAAGGACCGCATATCTAGTTTACACTATACATCTACTTCAAATTGGGGGATTCCTCAGGAACTAAAAACAAAAATATACCCTGATTTGGGGAATTTTCACGAAATTGAATCCGTAGAAGGGTCCTTTGGAGGAAGAATTGTTGACATATATTTGACATTTGTATATTAAAGCATAATTGAGAAATAAAGACTTGAATGTCGAATATTTGTGACATTTTCGACCTTCCCAGGCCTTCTTTAAGGCTCTATAATGTTTCATCTGTAGGTGCTACAAAGCAGAAATTGGTTTCATATGAAGCTTTGCCACTTGCTCTGTGATATTAGTAGTATTTTGATTTCAATGACAATTTTATTACATTAATTTATAACAATTTAACATTTTAGATTTTTTTAAAAAAAAATTTCAAATATAGGCCTATGGTTTAACATAGTACAGATCTACCTACTCTACAGGCATATCAAAGTTCCATAGTGTTAGTTTTACATTTATGGACCATTTTATACAGTGAAATTGACAAAGTAGGCATTGTAGCCAATCGCAGCCCTCCTTTTACTTGCATCATTGCACATCCTGCAAATCACCAGCAGAGGGCGACCATTTTGAATCCATTTTCACATTCCCTCATTGATAATACTTACAAATTACTCTAAAGGTAGCAGAGATCCCACTCTGGAACTTTGATAGCCTGTAGAGTATATTATGTTCAGCCATATATAGAGAAATTAGCCAAATCCAAATTGGTAACCTATATTTTCAATGTTCATGTTTATTTTTCAATATTAATACATTTGTTATACATTTTTATAAAAAATAAATAGCTGATATCACAGAGCTAACAGTAAAGCTTCATATGACCAATCTTTGCTTTGTAGCACCTACAGATGAAACATTATGGAGTCTAAAAGGAGGCCTGGCTAAGACAAATGTCAGAAATATTCCAACTTCAATTAATTATTTCTCAATCATGCTTTAAGATACAAATGTCAAATATATGTCAACAATTATTTCTCCAAAGGACCCTACTTTCGATTACATCTAGTGAAAATTCCCAAAATCTGGCCACTCCAATCTGCCCCCAATGCATTTTCAATCGATGAGCCATGATCACCATTGAAGTTAAATTGGTACAGAATTCACGGGTGCAACAAATATAGCCTCTTATAGCTTCCTCAACATATGTTAATGTGCCTGAAACAACAATAAGCCTGCCATGCACCCACTGGTGGTTAAAAGGTTTTTGGCGCTCCAAAGATACGTTTTTTAATTTTTACTGTTGATAATACCTAAAATGTCAGTTTTCCGTAACAGTGTAGGCTAAAGGCTATCATAGGTTATCAATTTAAGCTCGTTATAGATAGGCCCGCCTACTCTTTAATAGTGATAAAAGAGGAGAGTAGAAAAAAATGTAAACCAGAAATAGTCTATCTAGTGTTACCAGAAGCTCATTTCAGTCACAGTTTGTCTGGGTGAATATAATGATGAGGAAATTCTGACAGGCCTATGCTTAATTCGTTTTTTTTTAATCGCCGTTTTAATAGGCTACCGCTCACGGTTTCCACACTTGATAAGGAAACAAAGCATGCGGTTGTTTCCCAACACAAGCATATGGTAAAATAAACTGATGAATAATTGAAGCTACAGTCTCACAGGGGGGGGGGGGGGGGGGGGGGGGGGGGGGGTAGTGGCTGTATCGGGGAATATTCTGTATACTCAGTTTAGGAGGGTCCTGTCACTGATGCGTTTTACGATCCGTATTGCGAGCCATGTGCGTTCCTCATTAAATTGCCTCTGCTGTTTTAAAGGGCTGTCCAAACACACACTGCTGCAAGGAGTGCAAAACAAATCGCCTTGAAACACATAACACAACGTCGAATTAGGCCCGGAAAGTGATAGCGTGTATTGCAAAGAAAGTGTTCCGAGTATTCGCCAGTAAAAGATTATATGAAAATGTATAGAGGTGAGAGGGTTTTATGGCCTTTATTGACAGCGAGCGGTCAATAACCTTTGCTCCACCCCATGTGGTCCCACCGAGTTGAATTACAAGTCACATCAGAGAGAGCGGGAGAGACGTGTTGATGCGTTTGTTTTTCTGAAGTCTTCCGCCGCTGTTAGATCAATCGAAAACACAAACAGACGTACAATGCGTATTTGGGCCACCTCACATTTTATTTGGTTCAAGAAAATGTTTTGGCATTAAATAATCATAACAGCAAACCATGTGTCTGGTTTATCAGGCTTTACTGACGCAAAAAAAGGCTATATTAAAATCATAATTCCAATATAGACATTATTAGGCCTAGCCCATTTCTTGGAAGGATTTTTAAGCTTTTTGTATTCCTATACCTTGTTGAAACCTGCACAATTAACGGAACACGATATATGTGTGTGTAGACCTACAAAACATAGTATGCTTCTTCTAAGAGGCCCGTGTAAATAATGATCTAAATCTGTTGTAGACGCGCACGTGAGCAAAATAACAAATTGAGCTCAGAGAAACTGGGAGCTTTTTCAACTGCAATTTTATAGGAGACGAATACAATTTTCTAGCCATGCATGCGAGCAATTAAACACTCTTTCAGGACAGGGCTCTCCAGACTAATCTTTGAGTCGTCAGTAACGCCTCTTTTGTTTGAAATGTAGGCCTACTTTTGTTCGGTTTGGACCACTTCATGTCGCAGGAGTATCTTTAGATCCTATTTCTGAATGTAATGCCCAATTTAGTGATTATCTTAAGCGCGCGTTGATGTCGAAGAGAGCCTAATTCCCTGCGGTAGGTCAAGTGCGAGAACCTAAAGGCCCCAGCTCGAGCTCCCACACAGATTACCATGGCGCGGAGAGGAACAGACAGTCCCACCTATGGGGTCATCACTAGTTACCACAGCCTATTTGTACAATTATACATGTTTTAAAATGTGATTTTAAATCTAACCCTTATCTTAACCACACTGCTAACCTTATGCCTAATTCCAACCTTAAATTAAGACCAATAAAACGAATGTATTTTTTTCATACATTTTTACAATATAGACAATTTTGACTTTGTGGTTTTGGTACCTAGTGGTACCTATGGCCCTGCTTACTTGTAATTAGCTTAAAACGTGACGTATTGACACACTAAAAACGGGCCCAGTATGATTATAGTTTTCCCCCCCAACAAGCTTCCACATGTTACGTTATTGCCAGTAGGCCTATAGGTCTATCGGTGATAGTCATTCATCAGAAAGATATAAAATGCTAACGGTTAAGAGATTTAGATTAAATCATTGTCTATCGAATAATATGTGATTTTCCATATGACACTGAATGGTCCAGCTCCTGTAGTGAAGAGTTGTGGTTAAGGAGTAATTTACGTGAAGTGCATTTTTGGTTAATATTAAAATGCGAAACGTTTTTGTTGTTGTTGTGATCTTTGCACGGGCACGTGTTTGTTTTCGTATGGAATTTGCATTGCAATCGGGATTGCGCGGTGGTTTACCGGGGACAGGAACTCTTATTTGCTTTATCGAATTTTGTTGTTTCCTTCGGTGTGCGGTGGAGGAGATTTGCACGTCCAATGTCTTGCCAACCTGTTTACAGTCCAGTCATCGCTGTGAAATCAGGTGTGCTCAACTGAAGAATAATATTAGGTTTTTAAATATATACCCAAACATTATATTTATTTCAAGTGTGAATATGAATATTATTATTCAAACTAAAATAATTTATTTTAACGCTGATAGCCATATTATCACATTTACACAATTACGTCGAAAATGAATAATGCATCTCAAAGGCATGCTCTCTATTATGATGATGAGTATTATTATGTCGCTTTTATTATTATGTCGATTTTATTTAACTTATGTACATTCATTCTAAAATACAAACTGATATTCACTTATTTTCCCATGTGTGTTGCAGGGCTGGGAGAGTCCTGGGGCCACGTGAGTCGGACCAGATCTCTGGATAATGTTGGGCGAGAGCTGGGATCACATCTGTTACAGGTGGGATCACATATCCTACAGGTGCAGACTTATTTGAATTATGAACGCCATTTTTATCTTTGGAATATAATAGAAATGTAAAAAAATGTCGAATGGTAAAGTGTTTTTATTATTGTAAATTCTGTACAGATGACTTATTTTTTTATTGTATTATTATTATTATTATCATCATTATCCCACGTGACAGCAGCAGTTGTCGCCCGTTATCCATATTTTAAAGGGAGAGTGATTTTCTTCCTCACATCTCCCTCCTGCTGCTCTCATTCTTGTGGATATAAATCTGGAAATATCTTCAACGCATTCATAGTCACGCGCTGCGCCTCTCTTCTCTCCTCCAGGAGTCTCTAGTTAACAAGGGTTCGTTCCTACATGATCGTAACAACACTAAATGCAACACAGCAAAAGTACCATGGCCTAGTAGTTATAGTATAGTCGAAGTTCTAGACTATAATAATGATATTAATAAGTATGCAGACATTATTAGTGTGTTTCTATTGATAATTTCAAGGTTATTAATCATTTCAAGATAATGAATTTGGATACATTGAACAAAATGTTATTATTATTATTATTATTATTATTATTATTATGCTAATTGGTAACAACCTTTTTGATAGTCAACCGATAAAAAAAACACAATGCTACGATGCTGTCATAGACGTGTCTCTGGTATTTTTCTTATTTTGTATTGACAACAGATTGATTGATTATTAATTTGAGAAATTAAATAATCGAATAACCTGTATAGTAGCATTAATATGTAGGCCTAGCTAGGCAAAGATCCACGCACATTTTGTCCACATTTGACCTAATTAATATATACATTACAATTATTTTTCAGACGTTGGACGGGTTCATTTTTGTGGTTGCTCCTGACGGGAAAGTAATGTACATATCTGAAACAGCATCGGTCCATTTGGGCTTATCACAGGTAGGCTGCTGCACAATCCGTCTTAATTTCGATGAAATTGATTGCTTTATTTTGCATTCGATTTAAATCGATCCTTGTACATTGTGCTACAGTAGACATAGGACTGACTATAGGCTATGTTTTACGTTTCTTGAAAACAATGACTAAACGTGTATTTTAACAGGTAGAGCTGACCGGAAATAGTATTTACGAGTACATCCACCCCGCTGACCACGACGAAATGACAGCCGTGCTGACAGCTCACCAACCCTGCCACTCGCACTTTGTCCAAGGTATGGTAGCCTGTGTATGCTATGTTGATTGACTGACTGAGCACTGAATCACGTGTCATGGTATTTACATTATATGGTCGTCTTTGATTGCGTTTTCTCTCTGTCTTTGAAGAATATGAAATGGAACGTTCATTCTTTTTGAGAATGAAATGCGTCCTCGCGAAAAGAAATGCTGGTCTGACATGTGGTGGATACAAGGTAGGCCTATATTGCTGCCATCTTTCTCAATGTCAAAGTTGTTCGATTATATAGTCAGCCATTCCAGTTTATGTTGATGGTGTGACTGAATTGTTGATAGTTGGCACAGGGTCTTTATAATTGAAGCCTATATTTTAAACTTCTCTGGCAAACTGCACTTGGTTTTTTGAAAAATCCTTCAAACTGTAGTTTTAGCCCTGCTAGAAACTCTCCGTTCCCATGCAGTCCATAATAACAGAAATCTCTTGCAATACCTCTAAACTGATTGAATACATATTTCCATATGTGTATTCTTATATATTGTAGGCCTTCATGCATATTTGTGTGTACAATTCTGTCAGGTGATCCACTGCAGCGGGTACCTAAAGATCCGTCAGTACAGCCTGGACATGTCTCCATTTGATGGCTGCTATCAGAACGTGGGCTTGGTGGCGGTGGGCCACTCTCTACCCCCTAGCGCTGTCACTGAAATCAAACTACACAGCAACATGTTCATGTTCAGAGCCAGCCTGGATATGAAGCTCATCTTCCTCGACTCCAGGTAAATACAACATTTAACCCAACTCACACACTGGAGATGCTTAGTGGTCCCAAATACTTAAGGTTCCACTTTAAACAACTTCTAACGGCTTTGTTGAGCATTCATAACGTCTTCATAAACACTACATAGATGCATGAGTAGTCATACACATCTGAAATAATGAGGAAGATGCAGAAATTGGGTACGTTCTGTATGCATATGTATCAGTAATTCTGAGCGTGTGTATTTAATATTGTGTATGTCCCAGGGTAGCTGAGCTGACAGGCTATGAGCCCCAGGATCTTATAGAGAAGACGCTCTATCACCATGTCCATAGCTGTGACTCCTTCCACCTGAGATGTGCACACCACTTGTGTGAGTTAGGTTTGTTTTGCTCTCCTACAGTTACTATCTCCCAGTCCTCAGAACTAGAATTTTCTATCTGTGGTATATTAACAGTGTAGTGGCAATAGTAATACAAAAGGCATAACTAACACCACTGTCTGTGCTGAATGTTATACAGATATCTAATGTACTTACAGTGCATTCAGAAACTATTCAGACCCCTTGAATTTTTCCACATTTTGTTACGTTACAGCCTTATTCTAAAATAGATTAAATCGTTTTTTCCCCCTCATGTAAATACACGCAATATCCCATAATGACAAAGCAAAAAATGTTTTTTAGACACTTTTGCAAATGTATTAAAAATAAAAAAGGATATATTTACGTAAGTATTTAGACTCTTTACTCAGTACTTTGTTGAAGCGCTTTTGGCAGTGATTGCAGCGTTGAATCTTCTTGGGTATGACGCTACAAGCTCGGCGCACCTGTATTTGGGAGTTTCTCCCATTCTTCTCTGCAGATCATCTCAAGCTCTGTCAGGTTGGATGGGGAGCGTTGCTATCACAGCTATTTTCAGGTCTCTCCAGAGATGTTCGATCAGGTTCAAGTCTTGGTTCTGGCTGGGCCAGGCCACTCAAGGACATTCAGAGACTTGTCCTGAAGCCACTTCTGCGTTGTTTTGGCTGTGTGCTTAGGGCCATTGTCCTGTTGGAAGGTGAACCTTCACCCCAGTCTGAGGTCCTAAGTGCTCTGGAGCAGGTTTTTATCAAGAATCTCGCTGTACTTTGCTCCGTTCATCTTTCCCTCGATCCTGACTAGTCTCCCAGTCCCTGCCACTGAAAAACATCCCCACAGCATGATGCTGCCACCACCGTGCTTCACCTTAGGGATGGTGCCAGGTTTCCTCCAGACATGACGCTTGGCATTCAGGCCAAAGAGTTCAATCTTGGTTTCGTCAGACCAGAGAATCTTGTTTCTCATGGTCTGAGAGTGTTTAGGTGCCTTTTGCCAAAGTAGGCTGTCATGTGCCTTTTACTGAGGAGTTGCTTCCGTCTGGCCACTCTACCATAAATGCCTGATTGGTGGAGTGCTGCAGAGATGGTTGTCCTTCTGGAAGGATCTCCAATCTCCACAGAGGAACTCTGGAGCTCTGTCAGAGTGACAATCGGGTTCTTAGTCACCTCCCTGACTAAGGCCCTTCTCCCCTGATTGCTCAGTTTGGTGGTTCCAAACTTCTTCAATTTAAGAATGATGGAGGCCACTATGTTCTTGGGGACATTCAATGCTGCAGACATTTTTTGGTGCCTCAACACAATCCTGTCTCGGAGCTCTGTGGACAGTTATTTTGACTTCATGGCTTGATTTTTGCTGTGACATGTACTGTCAACTGTGGGACCTTATATAGACAGGTGTGTGCCTTTCCAAATCATGTCCAATCAGTTGAATTTACCACAAGTGGACTCCAATCAAGTTGTAGAAACATCTCAAGGATGATCAATGGAAACATGATGCACCTCAGCTCAATTTAGAGTCTCATAGCAAAGGGTCTGATTACTTATTTAAATAAGGTATTTCTAAAAACCCGTTTTCGCTTTGTCATTATGGGGTACTGTGATTTTTATTTAATTTAATACATTTTAAAACAAGGATATAACATAACAAAATGTGGAAAAAATTCAAGGGGTCTGAATACTTTCCGAATGCACTGTAATTGTACTTTAATAATTGCTTTACATCACATGAAACAAAGTGCCTTTTTTTCCATTTCTAAATGCTTTATGAACTATCTGATTGATATTATAGTTTCACGTGACTCGAGTCTAAAATATTATCTGACAAATAAAATATAATCTTTTTTAATTATGTCTTATCAGTTCTAATATATTTTGTGTAATTGCAATAACCTGTTCTACTTAGAACAACATCCATCCTCTAACAAAAATGGCGCCGGAAGAAATGACAGCAGCTTTACAGGCACCCAGCCAATTGTGCTATTATGTGTTTTTTCCCGCATTATTTGTAACTTACTTTGTACATAATGTTTCTGCAACCGTATCTTACGGCAGAAAATAGCTTCTGGATATCAGGACAGAGATCACTCACCTCGGATTAGACTAAGAGCTTCTAGATATCAGGACAGCGATCACTACCTCGGATTAGACAAAGATTTTTTCAACAACAAGCAAGACTCACATGATATTCTCCAAACACCCGGCAGGGCCGACATCCCAGTTATTCGCAAGAGGAAGCGACGCAGGTACAGATGACGAAGAGCCGGATGCCTTGAAAGGACCCGCAGAAGGCGAGTAAGAAAGCTGCCGTTACCATCAATATTACTTGCCAACGTGCAATTGTTGGACAATAAATTAGGCGAGGTACGATCACGAATATCCTACCAACGGGACATCAAAAACTGTAATATCATATGTTTCACGGAATCGTGGCTGAATGACGACATGGATATTCAGCTAGCGGGATATACGCTTCACCGGCAGGATAGAACAGCACACTCCGGTAAGACGAGGGGGGGCGGTCTGTGCATATTTGTAAACAACAGCTGGTGCACGAAATCTAAGGAGGTCTCTAGATTTTGCTCGCCTGAAGTAGAGAATATTGTGATAAATTGCAAGCCACACTACTTGCTTAGAGAGTTCTCAGCTATACTATTCGGGGCTGTTTATTTACCACCACAAACCGATGCTGGCACTAAGACAGCACTCAGTCATCTGTATAAGGAAATAAGCAAAAAGGAAACCACCCACCCAGAGACGGCACTCCTAGTGGCCGGAGAATTTAATGCAGAGAAACTTAAATCAGTTCTACCAAATCTCTATCAACATGTTAAATGTATAACCAGAGGGGGAAAAAAATCTAGATTACCTTTACTCCACACACAGAGACGTGTACAAAGCTCTCCCTCGCCCTCCGACCACAACTCTATCCTCCTGATTCCTGCTTACAAGCAAAAATTAAAGCAAGAAGCACCAGTGACTCGGTCTATAAAAAAGTGGTCAGATGAAACAGATGCTAAACTACAGGACTGTTTTGCTATCACAGACTGGAACATGTTCCGGGATTCTTCCGATGACATTGAGGAATACACCACATCGGTCACCGCCTTTATCAATAAGTGCATAGAGGAAGTCGTACCCACAGTGACTGTACATACATACCCCAACCAGAAGCCTTGGATTACAGACAACATTCACACTGAGCTAAAGGGTAGAGCTGCCGCTTTCAAGGTGCGGGACTCCTAACCTGGAAGCTTACAAGAAATCCAGCTATGCCCTGTGACGAATCATCAAACAGGCAAAGTGGGAATACAGGGCTAAGATTGAATCATACTACACCGGCTCCGACGCTCATCGGATGTGGCAGGGCTTGCAAACTATTACAGACTACAAAGAGAAGCACAGCCACGAGCTGCCCAGTGACACGAGCTTACCAGACGAGCTAAATCACTACTATGCTCGCTTCGGGGCAATCAACACTACGGCATGCATGAGAGCATCAGCTGTTCTTGATGACTGTGTGATCACGCTATCCGTAGCCGACGTGGGTAAGACCCTTAAACAGGTCAATATACACAAGGCTGCGGGGCCAGACGGATTACCAGGACGTGTGCTCCGGGAATGTGCTGACCAACTGGCAGGTGTCTTCACTGACATTTTCAACATGTCCCTGATTGAGTCTGTAATACCAACATGTTTCAAGCAGATCACCATAGTCCCTGTGCCCAATAACACTAAGGCAACCTGCCTAAATGACTACAGTCTGTAGCCATGAAGTGCTTTGAAAGGCTGGTAATGGCTCACATCAACACCATTATCCCAGAAACCCTAGACCCACTCCAATTTGCATACCGTCCAAGCAGATCCACAGATGATGCAATCTCTATTGACCTCCACACTGCCCTTTCCCACCTGGACAAAAGCAACACCTGTGTGAGAAGGCTATTCGTTGACTACAGCTCAGCGTTCAACACCATAGTGCCCTCAAAGCTCATCACTAAGCTAAGGAACCTGGGACTAAACACCTCCCTCTGCAACTGGATCCTGGACTTCCTGACGGGCCGCCCCCAGGTGGTGAGGACAGGTAGCAACACATCTGCCACGCAGATCCTCAACACTGGAGCTCCCCAGGGGTGCGTGCTCAGTCCCCTCCTGTACTCCCTGTTCACCCACGACGGCATGGCCAGGCACAACTCCAACACCATCATTAAGTTTGCAGACGACACAACAGTGGTAGGCCTGATCACCGACAACGACGAGACAGCCTATAGGGAGGAGGTCAGAGACCTGGCCGGGTGGTGCCAGAATAACAACCTATCCCTCAACGTAACCAAGACTAAGGAGATGAATGTGGACTACAGGAAAAGGAGCACCAAGGATGTCCCCATTCTCATCGACGGGGCTGTAGTGGAGCAGGTTTAGAGCTTCAAGATCCTTGGTGTCCACATCAACAACAAACTAGAATGATCCAAACACACCAAGACAGTTGTGAAGAGGGCACGAAAAAGCCTATTCCCCCTCAGGAAACTAAAAAGATTTGGCATGGGTCCTGAGATCCTCAAAAGGTTCTACAGCTGCAACATTGGTTGCATCACTGCCTGGTATGGCAATTGCTCGGCCTCCGACCGCAAGGCAATTCAGAGGGTAGTGCGTACGTACATCACTGGGGCTAAGCTGCCTGCCATCCAGGACCTCTACACCAGGCGGTGTCAGAGGAAGACCCTAAAAATTGTCAAAGAGCCCAGCCACCCCAGTCATAGACTGTTCTCTCTACTACTGCATGGCAAGCGGTACCGGAGTGCCAAGTCTAGGACAAAAAGGCTTCTCAACAGTTTTTACGCCCAAGCCATAAGACTCCTGAACAGGTAACCAAATGGTTACCCGGACTATTTGCATTGTGTGCCTCCTCCCAACCCCTCTTTTTACGCTGCTGCTACTCTCTGTTTATCATATATGCATTGTCACTTTAACTATACATTCATGTACATACTACCTCAATTGGCCCAACCAACCAGTGCTCCCGCACATTGGCTAACCGGGCTATCTGCATTATGTCCCTCCACCCACCACCCACCAACCCCTCTTTTTACGCTACTGCTACTCTCTGTTCATCATATATGCATAGTCACCTTAACCATACCTACATGTACATACTACCTCAATAAGACCGACTAACCGGTGTCTGTATATAGCCTTGCTACTGTTATTTTCAAATGTATTTTTACTGTTGTTTTATTTCTTTACTTACCTACACACACACACACACACACACACACACACACACACACACACACACACACACACACACACACACACACCTTTTTTTTTCGCACTATTGGTTAGAGCCTGTAAGCATTTTACTATAAGGTCTACCTACACCTGTTGTATTCGGCGCACGTGACAAATAAACTTTGATTTGATGTTGCACTACAATCATATCATCCAATTATGTTATACAGTTGAAGTCGGAAGTTTATATACACTTAGGTTGGAGTCATTAAAACTTGTTTTTCAACCACTCCACACATTTCTTGTGCATGGCACAAGTAATTTTTCCAACAATTGTTTACAGACAGATTATTTCACTTATAATTCACTACATCACAATTCCAGTGGGTCAGAAGTTTACATACACTAAGGTGACTCTGCCTTTAAACAGCTTGGAAAATGGCAGAAAATGATGCCATGGCTTTAGAAGCTTCTGAAAGGTTAATTGACATAATTTGAGTCAATTGGATGTGTACCTGTGGATGTATTTTAAGGCCTAACTTCAAACTCAGTGCCTCTTTGCTTGACATCATGGGAAAATAAAAAGAAATCAGCCAAGACCTCAGAAATATATTGTGGACCTCCACAAGTCTGATTCATCATTGGGAGCAATTTCAAAACGCCTGAAGGTACCACGTTCATCTGTACAAACATTAGTAGGCAAGTATAAACACCATGGGACCACACAGCCGTCATACCGCTCAGGAAGGCGTTCTGTCTCCTAGAGATGAACGTACTTTGGTGCGAAAAGTGCATATCAATCCCAGAATAACAGCAAAGGACCTTGTGAAGATGCTGGAGGAAACAGGTACAAAGTATCTGTATCCACTGTAAAAAGAGTCCTATATCCACATAACCTGAAAGGCGGCTCAGCAAGGAAAAAGCCACTGCTCCATAACCGCCATGAAAAAGCCAGACTACGGTTTGCAACTACACATGGGGACAAAGATCATACTTTTGGAGAAATGTCATCTGGTCTGATGAAACAAAAATATAACTGTTTGGCCATAATGTCCATCGTTATGTTTGGAGGGAAAGGGGGGAGGCTTGTAAGCTGAAGAACACCACCCCAACCGTGAAGCATGGGGGTGGTAGCATCATGATATGGGGATGCTTTGCTGCAGGAGGGACTGGTGCACTTCACAAAATAGATGGCATAATGAGGAAAAAAAATATGTGGATATATTGAAGCAACATCTCAAGACATCAGTCAGGAAGTTACAGTGGGGCAAAAAAGTATTTTGTCAGCCACCAATTGTGAAAGTTCTCCCACTTAAAAAGATGAGAGGCCTGTAATTTTCATCATAGGTACACTTCAACTATGACAGACAAAATGAGAAAACAAATCCAGAAAATCACATTGTAGGATTTTTTATGAATTTATTTGCAAATGATGGTGGAAAACATGTATTTGGTCACCTACAAACAAGCAAGATTTCTGGCTCTCACAGACCTGTAACTTCTTCTTTAAGATGCTCCTCTGTCCTCCACTCGTTACCTGTATTAATGGCACCTGTTTGAACTTGTTATCAGTATAAAAGACACCTTTCCACAACCTCAAACAGTCACACTCCAAACTCCACTATGGCCAAGACCAAAGAACTGTCAAAGTTCACCAGAAACAAAATTGTAGACCCCCAACCAGGCACCAGTTGAAGAAATCAACTGTGGGAGCAATTATTAGGAAATGGAAGACATACAAGACCACTGATAATCTCCCTCGATCTGGGGCTCCACGCAAGATCTCACCCCGTGGGGTCAAAATGATCACAAGAACGGTGAGCAAAAAACCCAGAACCACACGGGGGAACCTAGTGAATGACCTGCAGAGAGCTGGGACCAAAGTAACAAAGCCTATCATCAGTAACACACTACGCCGCCAGGGATTCAAATCCTGCAGTGCCAGACGTGTCCCCCTGCTTAAGCCAGTACATGTCCAGGCCCATCTGAAGTTTGTAGAGAGCATTTGGATGATCCAGAAGAAGATTGGGAGAATGTCATATGGTCAGATGAAATCAAAATCTAACTTTTTGGTAAAAACTCAACTCGTCGTGTTTGGAGGACAAAGAATGCTGAGTTGCATCCAAAGAACACCATACCTACTGTGAAGCATGTGGGTGGAAACATCATGCTTTGGGGCTGTTTTTCTGCAAAGGGACCAGGACGACTGATCCGTGTAAAAGAAAGAATGAATGGGGCCATGTATCGTGAGATTTTGAATGAAAACCTCCTTCCATCAGCAAGGGCATTGAAGATGAAACGTGGCTGGGTCTTTCAGCATGACAATGATCCCAAACACACCGCCCGGGCAACGAAGGAGTGGCTTCGTAAGAAGCATTTCAAGGTCCTGGAGTGGCCTAGCCAGTCTTCAGATCTCAACCCCATAGAAAATATTTTTAAGTGGAAGAACTTGCACAATTGGTGGCTGACTAAATACCCCACTGTTTTTTGCCCCACTGTAAAGCCTGTTCACAAATGGGTCTTCCAAATCGACAATGACCCCAAGCATACTTCCAAAGTTGTGGCAAAATGGCTTAAGGACAACAAAGTCAAGGTATTGGAGTGGCCATCACAAAGCCCTGACCTCAATCCCATAGAACATTTGTGGGCAGAACTGAAAAAGCGTGGGTGAGCAAGGAGGTCTACAAACCTGACTCAGTTACACCAGCTCTGTCAGGAGGAATGGGCCAAAATTCACCCATCTTATTGTGGGAAGCTTGTGGGAGGCTACCCGAAACTTTTGACCCAAGTTAAACAATTTAAAGGCAATGCTACCAAATACTAATTGAGTGTATGTAAACTTCTGACCCACTGGGAATGTGATGAAAGAAATAAAAGATTAAATAAATAATTCTCTCTACTATTATTCTGACATTTCACATTCTTAAAATAAAGTGGTGATCCTAACTGACCTAGTTAGTACAGGGACTTTTACTAGGATTAAATGTCAGGAATTGTGAAAAACTGAGTTTAAATGTATTTGGCTAAGGTGTATGTAAACTTCCGACTTCAACTGTCCATGACCACTAATTAATGCTTCATTATTTTTTGGAACAATGATATAAACAAGAATTTCAGTTTCCCTCTAACTCTCTCTCTCCCCCTCTATTTGTCTCTGTGTCTCTCTCTCTCCCCCTCTATTTGTCTCTCTCTCTCTCTCTCTCTCTCTCTCTCTCTCTCTCTCTCTCTCTCTCTCTCTCTCTCTCTCTCTCTCTCTCTTTCTCTCTCTTTCTCTCTCTCTCTCTCTCTCTCTCTCTCTCTCTCTCTCTCTCTCTGTCTCCCCCTCCTTCCCTCTCTCTCTCTCCAGTGCTGGTGAAAGGCCAAGTGACCACTAAGTACTATAGGTTCCTGGCTAAGCAGGGTGGCTGGGTTTGGGTCCAGAGCTATGCCACCATCGTACACAACAGCCGTTCCTCCAGACCCCACTGTATCGTCAGTGTCAACTACGTCCTCACGTAGGTGCCTCAGTAGAACCCCAGAGGATAACACATGAAAGCATTGTACAACAGTTATTTCTTATGTGATCCTTGGTGGATGACATACAGGACAAATACTACATCAGTGGGTCATAATAAGTGTGCAAGACCCACCGTGTGTATTAGCGGTCGACCGATTATCATCCATAAGTCTAAATATTGCTGTTACATTGCACAACCTTCACTGTTCTGTCATAATTACGTAAAATTCTGGCAAATTAGTTCGCAACGAGCCAGGCGGCCCAAACTGTTGCATATACCCTGACTCTGCGTGTAATGAACGCAAGAGAAGTGACACAATTTACCTAGTTTAATATTGCCTGCTAACATGAATTTCTTTTAACTACATTTTGCAGGTTTAAAAAAATATACTTCTCTGTATTGATTTTAAGAAAGGCGTTGATGTTTATGGTTAGGTACATTCGTGCAACGATTATGCTTTTTTCGCAAATGCGCTTTTGTGAAATCATCCCCCGTTTGGCGAAGTTGGCTGTCTTTGTTAGGAAGAAATAGTCTTCACACAGTTCGCAACGAGCCAGGTGGCCCAAACTGCTGCATATACCCTGACTCTGTTGCACAGAACGCAAGAAAAGTGACACAATTTCCCTAGTTGAAAGAAATTCATGTTAGCAGGCAATATTAACTAAAAATGCAGGTTTAAAAATATATACTTGTGTATTGATTTTAAGAAAGGCATTGATGTTTATGGTTAGGTACACATTGGTGCAACGACAGTGCTTTTTTTGCGAATGAGCTTGTTAAATCACCCGTTTGGCGAAGTAGGCTGTGATTCAATGATAAATTAACAGGCACCGCATCGATTATATGCAACGCAGGACAAGCAAGATAAACCAGTAATATCATCAACCATGTGTAGTTAACTAGTGATTATGATTTAAATTGATTGTTTTTACACCATGCTCGGTGTCCAAAAATGCAGATTACCGATTGTTATGAAAACTTGAAATCGGCCCTAATTAATCGGCCATTCCGATTAATCGGTCGACCTCTAGTGTGTATAGCCTACCCTTTAGCTTTTTCTGTACATCACCAATAAGTCTGTAGTACTGTCAGTGGAAAGAATGGTGCTGTAGGTCTAGGGTGTCTGTTATTTTTTCAGTGGATGGTTATATCTCCTAGCGGGAGTCATGGCACCGCAGAGAGAGATCAGCAGTCACATCTGTCCTTGATTGGTTTGGTCTGATGTGATACTTGGCTCTGGGAGGGTCAGGCCAGGCTTTATCCTGTTCAAAATTTTACACAGCACCACACACACACACAGACTTCTTTGTAGCTCAGCTTAGCTGTCGTTTCGCTCTCTGATAAGATAATGAGTATTGGCACCTGAGGTTTACACAAGCCTTCACTGCAAATCAATTAATGAGAGGTTAATAAGAAATATATTTATTTTTAGGTTAATAAGAAACATGACACGTTTTTTTGTTAATTTTCTTAAATGACTTAAGTGTAGTGGATGAGGAGTTTTGACAGGATTGTAAATAGGACCTTTTTATTTGTTGAGTTCATTTATAGTGGAACGAAGTTGTGTATTTTCATCTCATCAAAGCCTGTCGACTGTGTTTTTTGTTGTTCTGTAGATGTTAGGATGAAATGTTCTGTTAGATTTCTCTGTCTAATAGGGTGAGAGTTTACAGTAGCTGGCAGGAAGGCTGCAGCGTTCTATCACTGTTTTCAATTAGAATCATCACTTCTTGAAAAACTGAAAGTTGTTTACTGTGACTTTCTTCTTCTGTAGAAAAGTTATGATGTGTGGTTGTGTGGATGTCTGTGTGTAGAATAGTTATTGTGTAGTAGTGTGGATGTCTGTGTGTAGAATAGTTATTGTGTAGTAGTGTGGATGTCTGTGTGTAGAATAGTTATGATGTGTAGTAGTGTGGATGTCTGTGTGTAGAATAGTTATTATGTCTAGTAGTGTGGATGTCTGTGTGTAGAATAGTTATGATGTCTAGTAGTGTGGATGTCTGTGTGTAGAATAGTTATTGTGTAGTAGTGTGGATGTCTGTGTGTAGAATAGTTATTGTGTAGTAGTGTGGATGTCTGTGTGTAGAATAGTTATGATGTGTAGTAGTGTGGATGTCTGTGTGTAGAATAGTTATGATGTGTAGTAGTGTGGATGTCTGTGTGTAGAATAGTTATTGTGTAGTAGTGTGGATGTCTGTGTGTAGAATAGTTATGATGTGTAGTAGTGTGGATGTCTGTGTGTAGAATAGTTATGATGTGTAGTAGTGTGGATGTCTGTGTGTAGAATAGTTATTGTGTAGTACAGTGGATGTCTGTGTGTAGAATAGTTATTGTGTAGTAGTGTGGATGTCTGTGTGTAGAATAGTTATGATGTGTAGTAGTGTGGATGTCTGTGTGTAGAATAGTTATGATGTGTGGTAGTGTGGATGTCTGTGTGTAGAATAGTTATGATGTCTAGTAGTGTGGATGTCTGTGTGTAGAATAGTTACGATGTGTAGTAGTGTGGATGTCTGTGTGTAGAATAGTTATTGTGTAGTAGTGTGGATGTCTGTGTGTAGAATAGTTATGATGTGTAGTAGTGTGGATGTCTGTGTGTAGAATAGTTATGATGTGTGGTAGTGTGGATGTCTGTGTGTAGAATAGTTATTGTGTAGTAGTGTGGATGTCTGTGTGTAGAATAGTTATGATGTGTGGTAGTGTGGATGTCTGTGTGTAGAATAGTTATGATGTGTAGTAGTGTGGATGTCTGTGTGTAGAATAGTTATGATGTGTAGTAGTGTGGATGTCTGTGTGTAGAATAGTTATGATGTGTAGTAGTGTGGATGTCTGTGTGTAGAACTTGGCTGTTACCTTTGGAACCCTCACCCAGGAAGGGAAAGTCACTTGGCAAGGTGTCTCTGGAATGAACAACATGTCCATCGGTCTGTCTGCAGACTGTCAACTGTCTCAGTCAGGCATGGGTTCACAAAGTATTTTTTTCTTCCTAATAGTTTTAATTTGTTTGGTTGAGTCAACCTGGCCCGAGGTGTCAGACAGAAGGGGGTGCACTGTTGGCACGATTCCATTGTCTCTATTGCCATTGGCAAACCTCAATCCAGTCAAGCTTAAGTATTAGAAAGAAAACTAATACAGTTTGAACCCAGGTCTGGTGGACTGTCTTTCTCAGACAGTGGTATTGAGTGTAGGCCTCCGTCATGCATGAGCACTGATAAGCACTGATAAGCAACACAATTTGCTTCAACCCAGTTTTCCACTGGAAATGTCACCATAATGTTCAAACCTCTTTTCACTCAGCATGCTCTTACTTTATCAACTGAACTGCAAACAGTCCAGATATAGATTAAGTCAAGCTCTATTGGTTTCTGTGAGTGTTAGTATGGCTCAGTACAGATGTAGGATCTTAATTTGATCACTCTGTTGCAGGAGAACTTTCCTACAATGCAGGAAATGTAAAACTTATAATGTATTTTAGGTTTAAAAAGTATTCTGAAGTTTGTAATTTTCACTTAGAAATCTTATAATAATAATCCACATCATAATTCACATTTCCTGTTTCTGCAGGATTATTTCTCTGCTGTAGCAAACTGGCTCAAATTAAGAACCTACATCTGTACCTTCTGGTTAGGTCTGTGAAAACTGTGCCACTGCCTTCTAGGATAGGACATTTAGCCTATTTCCTGGTGTGCTGCTGTGTGTAATGTGTATTGCTGCAGATGTAAAAGTGTTCCAGTAAATTAATTAGGCCCATAAAACACTCCATTAACCAGAGGAGGCAGAAGAGGCTTCTCCGTACAGAGGAGAGAAGAAGGAAATGACTCGACATGCACAGCCGCAGACTACCCCCCTCCTCAAATCCATAACGGTGTTTATGAGGTTTTAATTGATAGGCCATAAAGATGACGAGTGTTTATGGCTGCCAGCTTGGTGAGAGAGTAGGGAGTTTAGAATTTGTGGATGAAGATTTGTCATTCCCCCCAATGTGATCTTTTTTTAAAAACAATTGTTTTACTTTTTATTGAATCACATATACTGTACAGTCAATTAGTACTGTCTTGTGATCTTGTTGAGATGTTTTATCGTGTGAGACATTAAGCTGTAATGAGACATTGTGCAAACGTGTTGTTTGCCTCAACGTATCTGTGAGAATAGCATCAGTCAGTCAGTGAATTCATAGTAACTCAGTTCATTAGCAGAGAGAGAGATAACAATACAATGTCATCCACTGAGTGTTCCTGTCCTGTCTGAGGCTAAATAATAATGATAATAATGAATTCATTATTTCCCCATACATTTCTGAGAGAATGGCATGGGATTTAGTCAGTTCATCAGAGAACTATCACAGCCCCTTTCTCACTGTTCTTATCAGAGGCAATGGTGGGTGATTCACACAGTAGCAGTTAGAGGTGTACTAGTCTACACTGATTAACACACAGCTAGTAGGGAACACAGGAGTTCACCTCTGGTTGAACTGCCTCTATGTGTACTAGTACTGATAACCTCTTTGCCTTGTCCTATTGGCTAGTACTGATAACCCTTCCACCTTCCGTCCCTTCCTATTGGCCAGAGCCTGTCCCTGTGATCCCTGACCTTTCTTAGGCAATACTCTGTGTTTACAGCAAGATAAGAACACTTTATCACATAAAGGAGTTGGTGTGTATGTCATGGACTGAAATGCGTGACCTGACCTGATCCTAGGAGAATACTATTCTGTATGTTTTTGATAGTGTTTGTATGGAACATGTATTTCTTGATTGTGATTGTGTGTATTTTATAAATCAAAGTTTTGTATGTGTATGTATGTGCATGTACCTGTATATGTGTCTGTGTGCGAGTGAGCGTGTGCACATGCATGGGGTGTGCGTGTGTACGTGCGTGCGTGCGTGCGTGGGTGAGTGAGTGGGTGAGTGAGTGGGTGGGTGGAATGGATCAATGTTTGGCCAGAGTAAACCCTGTCCAGGCTTTTCCATCCATCTTCTCCAACTTGATTCATCATAGTGAACAAAATCCATACAGGGAGGCCTGGGACCTGAAATCGGCCCTGGCATTTCTAACACACTGGCCCATTTTCTTCCTTGACGCCCCTACACCTGACCATTTTTTCCCCTTGATGCCACATTATTATCCAGATAATGCTTATTATTTGTGAAAATAAATAAAGTTGGACAGTCCCACTCAGCTAAAAATGTACCAGCCCATCTGGCATTTGATCGAAATGCCCGATGCCCAGTCCACCCCTGCTTTACAGAGAAATCAATTCCCATTTCCAAGTACTGTCTCCTGGCATGGTGTTCCTGTGGGCTTGGTTTAGCCAGACATAGCCCTTAATCACATGTGTATTTGAACGGACAGCCTCCCCTCTGTTGTATGTTTGTTAAAGGCCTTGTTACAATCCTGATGGAGAAACAAGTCCTTCCGAAAGCCTCTCTACCGCTCTTTCTCGCTCTCGCTCTCTTTCACTCTCTCTCTTCTCTCTCTCTGCTCTCTTCTCTTTCTCTCTTCTCTCTCTCACACACAGACACACACACACCATGCTCTAATTACCAAACCGATGTTAGTGTGTATTTGCACCCTGAGAGTGAAAAAAATAAAATCCCCAGGTAGACAAATGCACAAGCCACACTTGGATAAACAGTCTTATCAGTGGAGCTATCTTGTCTTGTTTAATGATGGTCTTTATGTAATCCTAACACATAGTTAAATCAGGAATATACCTGTATATCTACATGATCTACAGTCCATACTGTATGTGTATGCTTCTGTAGGGATACTGAGTATAAAGGACTCCAGCTGTCTCTGGACCAGGTTACAGACACCAAGCCCTCCTTCCCCTTCAGCAGTGCTCCCACCAGCCTCACTGAGAACCGCAGAGCACCCAAGAGCAGAGTGTCCCGAGCTAAGGCCAAGGCTCGACTGTCCCCCTACACACAGGTGAGGCTCTATAGGAACATACAGCGCTGGTCCTGTACACATCCTTCACAGAGGCAACTCGCTATTTGAGCCAGGATACTGCATGATCTGTCGGTGATGGGAGGTGGCTTATACCTGATTTTTCACTTCTTGATTACCTGGGTAATGACTCTTATTTCTCCTCTCTCGCTCTCTGTCTTTCTCTCTCTCTGTCTCTCTCCCTCTCTCCCCCTATTGCTCGCTCTCTCTATCTGCAGTACACTGGTTTCCAGGCCGAGCGGTCAGAGTCAGACCAGGATAGTCCTTGGGCAGGATCTCCCCTCACAGACTCCGCTTCCCCTCAGCTGCTGGAGCAGGGGGAGGGGCTTGGCGCCTCCTGTGCCTACAGGCAGTTCTCCGAGCCACGTCCCCTCTGCTACAGCCTCCCAATCACTGAGGAGCACCAACACCACATCCCCAGCGAAAGCCACCCCCACCTCGACAGACACGGCCACAACCAGACGTGCGAGCGGGGCCGCTGTGAGGCAGGGAGGTACTTCCTGGGTGCTCCCCAGGGTGGGACAGAGGCGTGGTGGGGAGCTGCCCGCTCTGTGCTGCCCCTGGTCAAGACCTCGTCCCTGGAGAATGGAGAGGGATACGAGAGCAGCGTGCCCCACATCACCTCCATCCACAGCCTGCATAGTAAGTCCCTATCCCTGGCCCTTTAGCTTGTATTACTGTAGGAGGCTGGAGATGGGTGAACTCCACTCCAGATTTGATTCGGGTTGGTACAAAAGCCTGCTCACACTTCAGATCTCCCACCTCTGCTTTATTTAACCTTTATTTAACCAGGAAAGAATATTGTGGTTAAAAAACACTTTTGCAATGGTGACCTGGAAGAGGTCAGCAGGAAAATACAGGTTAGTTTTAACCCTTAACCTGTAAGATAACATGCTGCTAGCGCTGCTTAGCCCTGGATATAGCTTCCTGTTGGCTCTAAGATCAGTGTCCTGTCCCTCCCTCTACAGACCGTGGCCAATGGGACCAGGACAGTGTGGTCAGCTCGCCAGACGGGGGCTCCGCCAGCGACTCAGGGGACCGTTACCGCGCAGACTACTTCCGGGTCAGCCCCCAGGAGCCGAGCAAGATCGAGACCCTGATCCGAGCCACGCAGCAGATGATCAAGGAGGAGGAGAATCGTCTGCAGCACCGCAGCAAGCTCCACCCAGGCCCTGACACTCCTCTAGGTCCTGCCAATGGCCTCCCGAAGGGCCCCGGACCCAGCTTCACCACTGACTACCCCCAGGGGGTGCTACATAGCGTGTTGTGCCGTGGCCTGGGTCAGGTGATGAGCCGCCCTGCATCAAGCCCTGCTCCTCTCTCTAGGCTCAGCAGCCCAGGGTCTGATCCCCTCCTCCCCAAGCCCAAAAACTACCTCCAACAGACAGGACAGACAGACTTGTCCCCTCTCCCCCAGCCCCTGCACCACCAGCTTGGCTGTCCAGGCCCCTGCTCAGACTCCTCCCCTACCCCTGCCCCAGCCCTCTACCCTTCCCACCCCCAAACCCAAATGGGGAGGCCCTATCTGGACAAGCAAGCTGCTGCCTACTCCCTGACGGGCTATGCCCTGGAGCACCTGTATGACCCCAAGAGCCTCAGGGACTTCTGTTCCTCCGCTGGCTCCACCCACTACGACGTGACTTCACACCTGCGCATGCAGGCAGAGCAGGGGCCGGGACACAAGGGGACCTCCGTCATCATCACCAACGGCAGCTAACGCCTGCTTGTCCAATAACACTAAAGGGATGTCTAAAATGTCAGCCTATTCCCTGTATAGGGAATAGTGTGCCATTTCCCTACATGCTATTTTTGACCAGAGCCTGCGTAGGGCTCTGGTCAAAAGTAATGCACTACATAGGGAATAGGGTGCCATTTCAGATGCACACTAAAACACATGAAGAAGAAACTGGATCCATGGAATATTCATTCTATAGCCCAGCTTCAACTGCCTCATCTGTGTCTTATCCAGCAAAAACATGTTTCCTTTTCTTTTAATCTTTACAGAGCTACATTTATTCCATTTGCACTGCCAGAAATATAGTTTAATTGTGGGAACCTCACCCCTATGGTTGAAGATAGGGTTGTGGATATGTTTTGAGTTAACAGGACAGGGTTCAACGTTAGTGCACTTTTTAGTGTTGGTCAGAATCCCCTTATCACAACACAACTCTAGAGTTAAAGTCAACTAGACCTGGTTAAATTGCTATATTTTTTGTCCGTGCTACAGACGGCTCTATCTGTCTGCTAATACAGGACTAGTAAAGGCCCAGTGCACTACATTTAAGATAATAATTCAGGGGGTACTACAGCATCCTCAGCACCCCTACTTTCCGTACCTATGATTAAAGGTGTGCAGTATAGAGATGAAGCAAAAATGACACAAAAAAAACTTCACAGACATCAACAATTATGCAAATTCATTCTATCTATGTTCTCCCCAGTAGGTAAGCTATGGATTAAGGGAAGTGTACCCACACTTTCAGAGAAAGCAAAGGGGGGATTTAAGGGATACATGCAAGAGATACATATGCCTACATTTACATTGAGACACACAGCAGTTCACCTGGACTGTCAGGTAGCAGGCTTTACTTGGGCTAAATGTCTTGTTGGCGTGGATAACAACATTTATTAGTGATTTGGTCTGTAGGGGTATAATATCACCTCAGTGAGGATACCAACATTATATACAACCTCTAATGAACAACCTTATTGAGATGTGATTACTGGTAGGCTAAGGATCAATATGATGGCATGGATTGTCTCATTTGCCAAGTGTAGTGGTAAACACTGAGGGGGAATTTAGCATGCTTTCAAGGTAAACACTGAGGGAGTTAGCATGCTAGCAAGGCTGAGGTGTGAGTTAGCATGCTAACAAGGTTGAGGTGGGAGTTAGCATGCTAACAAGGATGAGGTGGGAGTTAGCATGCTAACAAGGCTGAGGTGGGAGTTAGCATGCTAAGAAGGATGAGGTGTGAGTTAGCATGCTAACAAGGATGAGGTGGGAGTTAGCATGCTAACTTGGCTGACGTGAGAGTTAGCATGTGTACCTCCGAGGCATGTCTTGTTAAATTGTCAACAAGGGTAATTGTACAGTTATTGTACTGGAAAGAGATGCCCATTGTTTATTGAACATATGATGAGATGAAGGAAAAATCAAGTGAGGTGAAATGGAGAGATTGTGTCTGATGTGGTTGATCGACTTGTGCACTGTTCTAATATTACAGAATGATGTAGTGGCAACTCTTGCTTGTACCAACATGACATTAGTTAATATTACCATAATAATGAGTTATATGACAATTCATGAAATGTTTTCACAAAGTCATGATACAAATCAAATCAAAATCAAATCAAATCAAATGTATTTATATAGCCCTTCGTACATCAGCTGATATCTCAAAGTGCTGTACAGAAACCCAGCCTAAAACCCCAAACAGCAAGCAATGCAGGTGTAGAAGCACGGTGGCTAGGAAAAACTCCCTAGAAAGGCCAAAACCTAGGAAGAAACCTAGAGAGGAACCAGGCTATGTGGGGTGGCCAGTCCTCTTCTGGCTGTGCCGGGTGGAGATTATAACAAAACATGGTCAAGATGTTCAAATGTTCATAAATGACCAGCATGGTCGAATAATAATAAGGCAGAATAGTTGAAACTGGAGCAGCAGCACAGTCAGGTGGACTGGGGACAGCAAGGAGTCATCATGTCAGGTATTCCTGGGGCATGGTCCTAGGGCTCAGGTCCTCCGAGAGAGAGAAAGAGAGAAGGAGAGAATTAGAGAACGCAGCAATATGCAATCCAACCAGTTGGGTAGTCAGTTAGACAGCCTAAATCATTATCACATCTGATCATGATAATGCTTGTTTGTTATAAACTGGCATTACCTTTCTCTAACGCTTCATATCATGTTTATTATACTGTTTTGTAGGCAGTGTGACACATTTCTAGCGTTCCCCTGGATTCTGTTGTAAATGTGGTTACCATATCTCTTATATTTATAAGTTTGGATTTGTTTTTGTTTTTGTCAGAGTCTGAATTGTGCTTTTCCAAAGTTATGTATGATGTAAATATGCTGAGAAAAAGACACCACTTTGAAGCACAAGGGAAAAGTTGTATTTATTTAGTGAATGTTTATTTTGGGTTTTGAAACATAGTTGCAATCAAAACAGTCTGCTTGCATATGAGTGTGTTTGATTTAAACAAATTCTATGAAAAAAATGAATAAACAACACTTTTTCCAAAGACAAAATGCTCATTATTTACATGTGTGTTTTCTATTGTAGGCTACTGTAGGCATTTGAGTGTAAATGCAATAATGAACTTATATTGACTATAGATACTGAAAAACATAAGAAAAAAAATCTATTAGACGACATGAAACTGTATCTTTACTATTACATTTACCCATAAAAAGAAAAGTGTTACATTCTGTCCAGCTAATAATACACTAAAAAACTGAAGTGAACTGCAAGTTGTTGTTTTTTAAAGGCAAAAAAGACACCCCAAAACTGTGATGTTTACTTAAACCATTTTCTGCAATGATTCAATTTAATCACATTTCAGAGATTGGACATTTTAGCAGTGAGAAGCACACTAAATGTCCCCTGGTTATGTGTGGCTGCTATGGCAAATAAAGAGACTGATGAAAATCGATACGGGACGATCTCCAATTAAGCGAAAAGATTTGTGGGTCTAGAGAGGTCAGTGATGAGGAGCTTCCTCACTCCACTCTCTTTCTCCCTCTTTTTCTCTATCCCCCCTCTCCTCCCCCTCTCTCTACTGTCTGATGGATGTTTACTGGGTGTTTGCTATAGTCGTTTCAAGCCTAGACAGCTCAGGCTCCAGCACTGCATCACTCTCCCCATCTCTGTGCCTCTGTCTGCCATAGCTATTACATGGACATTAATACCCTTTAGGTTCTTCTTCACTTTGCTTCCTCAGCTAGGACCAGAAGGAAGGAGATATTTGTCATGGTATTGGACTTCTTTTTTAAAAATCACAAGTTCATACAAAATAACATAGGTTGATAGGCAGGCTAGAGAGCTGATTTATAATCCCTTGTTAATAAATCATTAACAAACTAAGATTTCTCCTGAAATGTCAGAATACACAAAAAAAGAGAAAAAAACAAGCACTTTAGAATCTAAATTATTACCATAGCGATCTAAAAAAATGAATATTCCCCTACAGGAATCCCGCATTAAAAAAATCTGCAGGAATACAGCAGAATATACTGTATAGGATAGGAAGTCCTGCAGGATATTCCACAGGATTTTTGGGGCCACTTTCCTCTAGGACAAACCTGCTGGATCCTTTCCTCATCCTTCAGAGAATTTCATGCACAATCTTTCAAAAGAATGAACAGAAAGCACAATAAAACAGACAGCATGGTCATTTTATTATCCAATGTTTGATTGTCCATTTCACCATCACTGCATAAAAGATGATTCGTAGGATCATGATAAAGCAGATTTTGTAACAAGAGTGTGAGTAATGGTGACACTACATGAACAGCTTTGTGCATTGTTGTGAAGTTAAACAGTTGTCTGCAGTGATAAGCTTAGTAATAGTTGGTTTAAATATGGCTGGTACATCAACATCTGTGGGTATGCATGTGTGAGAATCATATACATTTTTTCTATTTTACCCCCTTTTTCTCCCCAATTTTCGATCTTGTCTCATTGCTGCAACTCCCCAAAGGGCTCGGGAGAGGCGAAAGTGGAGTCATGCGTCCTCCGAAACATGACCCGCCCTACATGACCCGCCCTACATGACCCGCCCTACATGACCCGCCCTTAACATCCGCCAGCTGAACGTGGAAGGCAGCCGCACCAATGTGTCGGAGGAAACACAGTTCAACTGGCTACCGGGGTCAGCCTGCAGCCACCCGGCCCGCCACAAGGAGCTGGTAGAGCGCGATGAGCCAAGTAAAAGCCCCGGTTTGTATTTCTGCAAGAGTCATGTATGACTTTTTCTTATAAGGGTCAGCATATAACCTACCTACCTACCCACCCACCCACAATATATATATATATTGTATTTGAATAGTTATTTGTAAAAACCAAAACCAAATAGTCTACCAAATAGTATTTGAAAGTATTTTCAAATTCTTATTTCAAATACTATTTTCAAATACCTGGGTTAAATGCATGGGAGTGCATTTGAGTCTGTGTTTTTAAGTATTTCAAAATATTTTCCAAGTGTATTTTACAAATATATTCCAATATTCAACTACTGTTTAAAAAAAGAAAGGTGGTCTTAATACTTCTTTTGAAATGTGTTTAAAGGTAATTGAAATACCTGAAATATTATTTTAACGCAGGTCTGGCTCATACTTTTAACATTGGTTAGGGAGGAAAGCATACATGGTGGATAAAGATTGGATGTATGCAATATATTTGTTGGATTTATATACTTTATGCACAGTATTTTTATTATTTTCTTTTTAAAGAGAACACTATTTAGTCAACAAAATCAACTAGAATAATTGTATTTCGATAGTTAGATGAGGTTCGATGCATGGCCTCCTCAATGGCCTGGATAGCTACCAGATGCTAGACTGGAGGAGGTCTAAGGAATGAATTTAAACACATTGCTATATTACTCAGGTATTATGTCCACTATGGTTAGGGTTCCATTGTTAAATCTCCAACCGTTAGACGTTCTGATTGGATTAACCAGGATATTGAAATGACTGGGTGTTTCCCCATAGAGGAAATAAGAGTCATCTTTCACACTCCCCTCCCCCCTCCCTTTCCCTGCAGAAGTATCAGTGCATGTCTAATGGTGGTCCAGTGGGGTTAATGACCAGCTTCATTTATAATGCTACCTTTCACTGTGACTATACATCCACCCATGGGCTGGCTGTATACATCCATCCAACACGCCATAAACTCACTAATCATTTACAAATGCCTTTCCATTCTCAAGCTCTTGGGGAGGGAAACGACCAAGCCAATGTTGTGATATATTCTCAATGACCAAGGCAAATGGATCTGTTGGATTTAGGTCCTACCCAGCCAGAAAACGACTGTTGGTCAGAACTGGTTGTTTGCTCATCATTTGTGGAAGAATAAGTACTGTTTGTTAGTACATGACCCCTCCTCCTCTCTCTCTGTTAACTTCCTGAAGCAACATACAGAGGTTAGCTTAGCCACCACAGTTGCCATCTGCAGAATATTGTCCAAACAGAAGGTGTCCATTTTGGTGGCGCGTCCCTAAAGAAAGACAAGAAGGCACAAATTCTGATTGTCTAATCCTATGCTGTTTATGACAGGGCTTTGGAGCAGGCCCAGTGGGGAAACCAGAGCCCGTTGTTGTAGTGGAGCCCAGACAGGTGAGGGCCTGCTGTTGCCCCCAAGAATGTGACACACACACACACAGCATGTGTAAATAACACATTGTAACACACAACATAAATAGTACTGTATGTTCATAGCCACCATAAGAAGTACACAAACACACATGCAGCAGTTAGTGTTGTGGTTGAGGCCAAGGTTGAACAGCTCTAGCCCTAGCTTCATTTTTTAAATGTTTATTAATTTAACCTGGCAAGTCAGTTAAGAACAAATTCTTATTTACAATGGCGGTTTACAGTGAGTTAACTGCCTTGTTCAGGGGCAGAACGACAGATTTTTACCTTGTCAGCTCGGGGATTTGATCCAAAAACCTTCCGGTTACTGGCCCAACACTCTAACCACTACCTGCCGCCCCAAATCTGGTCCAAATCCCACTTCATGTCCACATCTGGTTCAACCCTACCATAGCCTCAACAACAGCCCTAACACTAGCTTCATGTCCAAATCCCACATCACGTCTACATCCGGTTCAATCCTCGATAGTTTGGGTGTTAGCCATTCCTGTCTCTCTCACTGTAACTGTTATAAATAGATGTGATATGTATATGTCTGTTATATGTTCATGTCTGTGATATGTAGATGTCTGTGATATGTAGATGTCTGTGATATGTATATGTCTGTTATATGTACATGTCTGTGATACGTAGATGTCTGTGATATGTAGATGTCTGTGATATGTACAGTGTATTCGGAAAGTATACAGACCCCTTGACTTTTTCCACATTTTTTTACATTACAGCTTTATTCTAAAATTGATTAGATTGTTTCTCCCCCTCATCAATCTACACATAGACCAGAGACTCTTGTCTCATGATCTGAAAGTCCTTTAGGTGCCTTTTGGTAAACACCAAGCGGGCAGTCATGTGCCTTTTACTGAGGAGTGGCTTCCATCTGGCCACTTTGCCATAAAGGCCTGATTGGTGGAGTGCTGCAGAGATGGTTGTCTTTCTGGAAATTTCTCCCATCTCCACAGAGGAACTCTGGAGCTCCGTCAGAGTGACCATCGGGTTCTTGGTCACTTCTCTGACCAAAGCCCTTCTCCCCCGATTGCTTAGTTTGGTGAGGAGTCAGCTCAAGGAAGAGTCTTGATGGTTACAAACTTCCAAACAGAAGTCGCATAATTAGTTAGATAAAGTCCACCTGTGTGCAATCTAAGCGTCACATGATCTCAATATATATACACCAGGTCCGAAAGGCCCCAGAGTCTGCAACACCACTAAGCAAGGGGCACCACCAACCAAGCGGCACCATGAAGACCAAGGAGCTCTCCAAACAGGTCAGTGACAAAGTTGTGGAGAAGTACAGATCAGGGTTGGGTTATCAAATAACATCTGAAACTTTGAACATCCCACAGAGCACCATTAAATTCATTATTAAAAAAATTAAAGAATATGGCACCACAACAAACCTGCCAAGAGAGGGCCGCCCATCAAAACTCATGGACCAGGCAAGGAGGGCATTAATCAGAGAGGCAACAAAGAGACCAAAGATAATCCTGAAGGAGCTGCATAGCTCCACAGCGAAGATTGGAGTGTCTGTCTATAGGACCGCTTTAAGCCACACACTCCACAGAGCTGGGCTTTACGGAAGACTGGCCAGAAAAAAGCCATTGCTTAAAAAAATAAATAAGCAAACACGTTTGGTGTTTGCCAAAAGGCATGTGGGAGACTCTCCAAACATATGGAAGAATGTACTCTGGTCAGATTAGACTAAACTTTTGCTTTTTGGCAATCAAGGAAAACGCTATGTCTGGCGGATGCCCAATACCTCTCATCACCCCGAGAATACTATCCCCACAATGAAGCATGGTGGTGGCAGCATCATGCTGAGGGGATGTTTTTCATCGACAGGGACTGGGAAACTGGTCAGAATTGAAGAAATTAAATGTCTTGACTGGCCTTGTCAAAGCCCAGACCTCAATCCAATAGAGAATCTGTGGTATGACTTAAAGATTGCTTTACACATGGAACCCATCCAACTTGAAGGAGCTGGAGCAGTTTTGCCTTGAAGAATGGGCAAAAATCCCAGTGGCTAGATGTGCCAAGCTTATAGAGACATACCCCAAGAGACTTGCAGCTGTAATTGCTGCAAAAGGTGGCTCTACAAGGTATTGCCTTTGACTTTGGGGGGGGGGGGGGTGAATGGTTATGCATGCTCCCCAAAAAATTGTTTGTCTTATTTCTAGTTTGTTCTAGTTTGTTTCACAATAACAAATAGTTTGCGTCTTCAAAGTGGTAGGCGTGTTGTGTAAATCAAATTATACAAACCCCCCCAAAAATCTATTTTAATTCCAGGTTGTAAGGCAACAAAATATGAAAAATGCCAAGGGGGGCGAATACTTTCACAAGCCACTGTAGACAGGTGTGTGCCTTTCCAAATCATGTCCAATCAATTGAATTTACCACAGGTGGACTCCAATCAAGTTGTAGAAACATCTCAAGGATGATCAATGGAAACAGGATGCAGCTGAGCTCAATTTAGAGTCTCATAGCAAAGGGTCTAATAAGGTATTTATGTTTTTTTATTTTTAATACATTTGCAAAACCTGTTTTTTACTTTGTCATCATGGGTTATTGTGTGTAGATTGATAAGGGAAAAAAATATCTGATCCATTTTAGAATAAGGCTGTAACGTAACAAACTGTGGAAAACGTCAAGGGGTCTGAATACTTTCCGAAGGCACTGTATATGTCTTTCCCTGTGACGAGCAGAGGGCCACTGTCTGTCCGTGTATGTGTGTGCGTGCGTGTGAGTGAGTGCGTCCATCTGCCTGAACAGAAGGCTTGTTTACTCCACCAACCTGTTATTCAACTCTGAAAAGATCATCTTGTCTATTATATCGATCCTAGTCACACAAGCACAAACTTCACTGTTAGTTTTAGGGATTATCTTGATGCTAGTCCAGATTATATATTCTTGTCCCATCTGAAATGTTTGTTCATATGCTCAAATGTCAGAAAATGTCACAGCAAACAACACAGTCCAGTTTGATATGACTGCACAAAGAAAGGTTACAGATGCAAAAACCAATAAGGCTTTAGATAAAATGTTTTATTGAATATATTTGAAAAGATTTGCTGGTGATATTATTGTCTTCCATTGCTCACTGTGTAGTATAATGTAAGTGTATTATAAATGTATACAGATGTACTGTATATAGACTAAATGTACAAGTGTACAATACTGTAAATGTACATTTTATGATGGTATTCAGACATGGAGGTTTGTTCAGGGACTGTGATTTTCTCTTCAACCAATCAGATGGCAAGTGGCAGGGCTTGCAAACTTTTACAGACTACAAAGGGAAGCACAGCCGAGAGCTGCCCAGTGACACAAGCCTACCAGACGAGCTAAACTACTTCTGTGCTCACTTCGAAGAAAAGAACACTGAAACATGCATGGGAGCACCAGCTGTTCCGGACGACTGTGTGATCACGCTCTTCGCAGCCGATGTGAGTAAGACCTTTAAACTGGTCAACATTCACAAGGCCGCAGGTCCAGATGGATTACCAGGATGTGTACTGCGAGCATGAGCTGACCAACTGGCAAGTGTCTTCACTGACATTTTCAACCTCTCCCTGCCCGAGCCTGTAATACCAACATGTTTTAAGCAGACCACCATAGTCCCTGTGCCCAATAACACTAAGGTAACCTGCCTAAATGACTACCGACCCGTAGCACTCACGTCTGTAGCTATTAAGTGCTTTAAAAGGCTGGTCATGGCTCACATCAACACCATTATCCCAGAAATCCTAGACCCACTCCAATTTGCATACCGCCCAAACAAATCCACAGATGATGCAATCTCTATTGCACTCCACACTGCCCTTTCCCACCTGGACAAAAGGAACACCTACGTGAGAATGCTATTCATTGACCACAGCTCAGCGTTCAACACCATAGTGCCCTCAAAGCTCATCACTAAGCTAAGGACCCTGGGACTAAACACCTCCCTCTGCAACTGGATCCTGGACTTCCTGACGTGCCGCCCCCAGGTGGTGAGGGTAGGTAACAACACATCCGCCACGCTGATCGTCAACACTGGAGCCCCTCAGTGCGTGCTCAGTTCCCTCCTCTGCTCTCTGTTCACTCTTGACTGCACGGCCAGGCACGACTCCAACACCATCATTAAGTCCCTCAACGTGATCAAGACTAAGGAGATGATTGTGGACTACAGGAACAGGAGGGCCAGGCTCAACCCCATTCAGCAGGTTGAGAGCTTCAAGTTCCTCAGTGTCCACATCACCAACAAACTAACATGGTCCAAGCACACCAAGACAGTCGTGAAGAGAGCACAACAAAACCTATTCCCCTCAGGAGACCGAAAATATTTGGCATTGGTCCTCAGATCCTCAAAAGATTCTACAGCTGCACAATTGAGAACATCCTGACCGGTTGCATCACTGCCTGGTATGGCAACTGCTCGGCCTCCGACCGCAAGGCACTACAGTGGGTAATGCGTATGGCCAAGTACATCACTGGGCCTGCCATCCAAAGCCGCCCTAGTCATAGACTGTTCTCTCTGCTACCACACGGCAAGCGGTATCGGAGCACCAAGTCTAGGTCCAAGAGGCTTCTAAACAGCTTCTACACCCAAGCCATAAGACTCCTGAACATCTAATCAAATGGCTACCTAGAAAATTTGCATTGCCTCCCCCCCTTTTATGTCGCTGCTACTCTCTGTTATTATCTATGCTTAGTCACTTTAATAACTCTACCTAAATGTATAGTGGGGCAAAAAAGTATTTAGTCAGCCACCAGTTGTGCAAGTTCTCCCACTTAAAAATATGAGAGAGGCCTGTAATTTTCATCATAGGTACACTTCAACTATGGCAGACAAAACAAGAAAAAAAATCCAGACAATCACATTGTAGGATTTTTAATGAATTTATTTGCAAATGATGGTGGAAAAAAAGCATTTGGTCACCTACAAACAAGCAAGATTTCTGGCTCTCACAGACCTGTAACTTCTTCTTTAAGAGGCTCCTCTATCCTCCACTCGTTACCTGTATTAATGGCACCTGTTTGAACTTGTTATCAGTATAAAAGACACCTGTCCACAACCTCAAACACCCACACTCCAAACTCCACTATGGCCAAGACCAAAGAACTGTCAAAGGACACCAGAAACAAAATTGTAGACCAGCACCAGGCAGGGAAGATTGAATCTGCAATAGGTAAGCAGCTTGGTTTGAAGAAATCAACTGTGGCGGCAATTATTAGGAAATGGAAGACATACAAGACCACTGATAATCTCCCTCGATCTGGGGCTCCATGCAAGATCTCACCCCATGGGGTCAAAATGATCACAAGAACGGTGAGCAAAAAACCCAGAACCACACGGGGGAACCTAGTGAATGACCTGCAGAGAGCTGGGACCAAAGTAACAAAGCCTACCATCAGTAACACACTACGCCGCCAGGGATTCGAATCCTGCAGTGCCAGACGTGTCCCCCTGCTTAAGCCAGTACATGTCCAGGCCCATCTGAAGTTTGTAGAGAGCATTTGGATGATCCAGAAGAAGATTGGGAGAATGTCATATGGTCAGATGAAACCAAAATATAACTTTTTGGTAAAAGCTCAACTCGTCGTGTTTGGAGGACAAAGAATGCTGAGTTGCATCCAAAGAACCACCTACCTACTGTGAAGCATGGGGGTGGAAACATCATGCTTTGGGGCTGTTTTTCTGCAAAGGGACCAGGACGACTGATCCATGTAAAGGAAAGAATGAATGGGGCCATGTATCGTGAGATTTTGAGTGAAAACCTCCTTCCATCAGCAAGGGCATTGAATATGAAACGTGGCTGGGTCTTTCAGCATGACAATGATCCCAAACACACCGCCCGGGCAACGAAGGAGTGGCTTCGTAAGAATCATTTCAAGGTCCTGGAGTGGCCTAGCCAGTCTCCAGATCTCAACCCCATAGAAAATCTTTTTAAGTGGAAGAACTTGCACAATTGGTGGCTGACTAAATACTTTTTTGCCCCACTGTAAAGCCTGTTCTCAAATGGGTCTTCCAAATCGACAATGACCCCAAGCATACTTCCAAAGTTGTGGCAAAATGGCTTAAGGACAACAAAGTCAAGGTATTGGAGTGGCCATCACAAAGCCCTGACCTCAATCCCATAGAACATTTGTGGACAGAACTGAAAAAGCTTGGGTGAGCAAGGAGGTCTACAAACCTGACTCAGTTACACCAGCTCTGTCAGAAAAATGGGCCAAAATTCACCCATCTTATTGTGGGAAGCTTGTGGGAGGCTACCCGAAACTTTTGATCCAAGGTAATCAATTTAAAGGCAATGCTCTTTAACTACTTGTTACTTTTATTTCTTATTCTCATTCATATTTTTTAAATTGCATTGTCGGTTAGGGGCTTGTAAGTAAGCATTTCAAGGTCTACAAGGTCTCTGTGACTACTACAATTTGATTTGATTTGAAGTGGGATCATACATTTGAATTTCATACAGTGTCTATTGTCTTGCTTGCGTGATGACATCCCTCACAAACCACCTAAGGCCACACAGCAACGAAACCTAAATATCAAACCTTTCAGTGTTTTTGGAATAAAGCCTTATTGTATTTTATTTTCCACTTTCTTCATGCTATATGAGGTCACTCTCAAAGAATCCTTGAAACCCCCTCTCTTCCAAAAGTGGGACAGACATTTTTCTGTAAGACTTGTGCAGCATTGGGTTGGCTCACACATATGAAAGGAGTGGTCCTCCTACCACCCCGCCCGCCAATCTAATGCTCCTTTCACTGTCTCAATTAATCCCTCTGTTGGCGATTTCACACATGGGTCTCATACTCAGCTTTTGACTCCAGTGTTATTTTCACAACCTTTCCTCACTAAGTCCGACAGGATCCTGAAACAGAACACCTACATCCTCCTCCTCTTCTCCTCCTTTCCTCCTCTCCGGCTTCATGTGTCTCCCTCTGTTTTCTCATGGCAAGTCCAGCCTTATCTCTGATTCCCCTCATCAAAGATAAAGGCTAAATGGAAAGAGAGGATGAAAGCCCCCTCATCAGTTGTGTTCTGGGCCAGCTGCACCACAGCTTTACGAGGCCCAGTGGAGTGGCATGGTGCTACATGGACAGAGGGATACAACTGGAATGTTTACCTAAGGGAAAGTCAAACAAAGCCTGTCACGATCAATGGTTAGATACCAGCACCATACTATCACACTCTCAGAGTCACTTACACAACACAGCCATGCATTTCTTGATCTTATTTTTATTTAACTAGTCAAGTCAGTTAAGAACACATTCTTGTTTACAATGACCTCATAGGAACAGTTGGTTAACTGCCTTGTTCAGGAGCAGAACAACATAGATATACTTTGTCAGCTCAGGGATTTGATCTAGCAACCTTTCGGTTACTGGCCCAACGCTCTAACCACTAGGCTACCTGCCACCCCCCGCTTGTCAGTATGTGACAAAATTAACAATAATGTATGCCGTATTGTTCCTGGTTGAGATGAAAGTGTGTAGAATCCACAGAGTGAAGTAGGTTCAGTACGCTCTGGCTCCACAGCGACTAAAGATTCTCTCACCTGCTGTGATGAAAATAAACTTGATGAGTGTGACAGGGCACACAGGGTCACAAGCACTCAAACACGCTCAAACACACACACACACACACACACACACACACACACACACACACACACACACACACACACACACACACACACACACACACACACACACACACACACACACACACACACACACACACGCATTCTGTGTGTAAATTATGTAATGCATATACTAACATGGATTAAGGGAGTATAATTGATTTGAGGAAGAACGTGTTCAGATGCTTGTTTAGAACAACATGCTGGGGTGAAAGTTCATGGTGTAGGAGTTTGACGAGAGAAATAAGGAGAAAGAAATACAGAAAACAAATAATCCCCCCCCATCTATTTTACCCAACTAGGCAGCAATCAAAACTGGAACCTAAAAACTTAATTGAGTCAAAACATTTCCACAGTGAATTATTCTGAGAAGACCAGGGTTATTCTGAGAAGACCAGGGTTATTCTGAGAAGACCAGGGTTATTCTGAGAAGACCAGGGTTATTCTGAGAGAGCAGGACTGTGTGATGCAAAACCGGCTGATGTATTGTAGAGGTCCTTAGCTTTGGAGAGGTCTTTAGCTTTTCCATTGTTGAAGTTATCTGCTCCGCCTGATTGAGAGAGGTGGATTGTCCTGCCCTGGTTGATGAGCAATTACTGAGAAAAATGTGTCTCAAAACTAATCTTTTCTTTGAAAAATCAACAGTTAATGTTGCTGTTTTCCATCTGAAGATTGGATGTCTTGTAAATTGATTAATGCTGATTTTCGAACAATTCAATATAATGACGGTTTGAGGAAGTAGAAATGTCTTCTAGCCACTTGTATAGTTAAAAAATAAATAGACATAAGTTCAATGGAACATGGCATAATTAGATTGTTTATGTATCTTGTTTGATAGATTTGATGAAAGTCTTGTTTGATATACAGTACCAGTCAAAGGTTTGGACACACCTACTCATTCAAGGGTTTTTCTTTCGTTTGACTATTTTCTACATTGTAGAATAATAGTGAAGACATCAAAACTATCAAATAACACATGGAATCATGTAGTAAGCAAAAAAGTGTTAAACAAATCAAAATATATTTTAGATTTTAGATTCTTCAAAGTAGCCACCCTTTGCCTTGATGACAGCTTTGCATACTCTTGGCATTCTTTCAACCAGCTTCACCTGGAATGCTTTTCCAACAGTCTTGAAGGAGTTGCCACATCTGCTGAGCACTTGTTAGCTGCTTTTCCTTCACTCTGTGGTCGACCTCATCCCAAACCATCTCAATTGGTTTGATTGTGGAGGCCAGGTCATCTGATGCAGCACTCCATCACTCTCTCTCTCTTGGTTAATTAGCCCTTACACAGCCTGGAGGTGTGTTAGGTCATTGTCCTTTTGAAAACAAATTATAGTCCCACGAAGAGGAAACCAGATGGGATGGCGTATCACTGCAGAATGCTGTGGTAGACATGCTGGTTAAGTGTGCCTTGAATTCTAAATTAACCACAGGCAGTGTCACCAGCAAAGCACCCCTACACCATCACACCTCCTCCATGCTTTACGGTGGGAACTACACACGCGGAGATCATCCGTTCATCTACTCTGCGTCTCACAAAGACATTGCGGTTGGAACCAAAAATCGCAAATTTGGACTCATCAGACCAAAGGACAGATTTCCACCGGTCTAATGTCCATTGCTCGTGTTTCTTGGCCCAGGCAAGTCTCTTCTTACTATTGTTGTCCTTTAGTAGTGGTTTCTTAGCAGCAATTCGACCATGAAGGCCTGATTCATGCAGTCTCCTCTGAACAGTTGATTTTGAGATGTGTCTGTTACTTGAACTCTGTGAAGCATTTATTTGGTCTGCAATTTCTGAGGCTGGTAACACTAATGAACTTATCCTCTGCAACAGAGGTAACTCTGGGTCTTCCTTTCCTGTGGTGGTCCTCATGGGAGCCTGTTTCATCATAGCGCTTGATGTTTTTTGCGACTGCACTTGCAGAAACTTTGAAGTTCTTTACATTTTCCTGATTGACTGACCTTCATGTCTTAAAGTAACAATGGACTGTCGTTTCTCTTTGCTTATTTGAGCTGTTCTTGCAATAATATGGACTTTGTTTTTTACCAAATAGGGCTGTCATCTGTATACCACTCCTACCTTGTCACAACACAACTGATTGGCTCAAACGCAATAAGAAGGAAAGAAATTCCACGAATTAACTTTGTGAAGCTGGTTGAGAGAATTCAAAGAGTGTGCAAAGCTGTCATCAAGGCAAATGGTGTCTACTTTGAAGAATCTCAAATATAAAATATATTAGATTTGTTTAACACTTTTCTGGTTACTACATGATTCCATATAGTATGTGTTAATTCATCATTTTGATGTCTTCGCTATTATTCTACAATGTATAAAATAGTCAAAATAAAGAAAAACCCTTGTGTCCAAACTTTTGACTGGCACTGTATTTCAGTATTTGGATGCATTTACTGTAGGTGTGTAGTTTATGCGTATATGAGCATGTAAGTGTGCATGTTGAGTGTCTGAATATGTATCTGTATGTTTGTCTGTATCTGTGTGTGTACCATAGTGTTGTGCTGGGAGGGGTTCTCAGCCATCTGTCTCTGAGCAGACTGGAAGAGCTGAGTGTTAACAGCAGAATGAGGAGTTTGTGTGTTTAAGCAGATAATAGGGAACAAAGGAAAATACATCCTAGCTCATGCTCCCCTGCCCTCCCCGTGCCTCCTCCCCATCTCCCCCTGCTTTCCCCTCTCCAACTTTCAATCTCCCCCCTCTGCCAGTCTCAATGTCCCCCCTTTCCCCGTCTTCATCTCTCCCCCATACCCCTGCATGCTCACGACATCCTGTATGTCTGTCTCTCTGTCTATCCACCCATGGCCCTCCAACCCTCCACCCAGACTCCAACAGCACGTCTCGCTATCAAAACACCACTATTACCAGCCACCAAGCAACAGATTGGTGGCTGCTGAGGGCACCTAGGGGCACTCCCTCATGTCGGACGTCCCCCACCCCCTCCCTTCTCCCTTCTTTAACATACAAATGCCCTGTTTTGTGTGGGAGGATTGGAGATGAATTAAACACACCATTTGGTGCTGCTGCTTGTTCAGAGATTCACTTTTTTCATCACTCACTATTTTTCCCTCTTTCTCGCTCTCTTTCCCCAACCCCCCCCCCCCCCCCCCCCCCCACTTACTCACTCTCTCTTTTTTTCTCTCTCCCCAGCCCCCTCCCTCCCCACTCACTCACTCTCTCTTTCCCTCTCCCCAACCTCCCCTCCCCACTCACTTACTCTCTCTTTCTCTCGCCACAGCCCCCCCTCCCCACACTCACACTCTCTCTCTCTCCTCAGCCTCCACCCTCCCTCTCCCTCTCTCCCCCCTCCCCACTCACTCTCTCACTCTCTCTCTCTCTCCCCAGCCCCCACCCTCCCCACTCACTCTCTCTTTATCTCTCCCCAGCCCACCCCTCCCCACTCACTCCCTCTTTATCTCTCCCCAGCCCACCCCTTCCCACTCACTCTCTCTTTATCTCTCCCCAGCCCACCCCTCCCCACTCACTCACTCTCTCTCTCTCTCTCTCTCTCCCCAGCTCCCCCCCCTCCCCTCCCCACTCACTCACTCACTCACTCCCCAGCCCCCCTCCCCACTCACTCTCTCTCTCCCTCTCCAGCCCCCCCTCCCCACTCACTCACTCACTCACTCACTCACTCACTCACTCTTTATCTCTCCCCAGCCCCCCCTCCCCACTCACTCACTCTCTCTTTATCTCTCCCCAGCCCCCCCCCCCCACTCACTCACTCTCTCTCTCTCCCCAGCCCTGCCTCCCCACTAACTCTCTCTCTCTTTCTCTCTCCCTCTCCCTCTCCAGCCCCCACTCCCCACTCACTCACTCACTCACTCACTCTTTATCTCTCCCCAGCCCCCCCTCCCCACTCACTCACTCACTCACTCACTCACTCACTCACTCACTCACTCTTTATCTCTCCCCAGCCCCCACTCACTCACTCACTCACTCACTCTCTCTTTATCTCTCCCCGCCCCCCCCCTCCCCACTCACTCTCTCTCTCTCTCCCCAGCTCCTCTCCCCACTCACTCACTCACTCACTCACTCACTCACTCACTCTCTCTTTATCTCTCCCCAGTCCCCCCCTCCCCACTCACTCACTCTCTCTCCCCAGCTCCCCTCCCCTCCCCACTCACTCACTCACTCACTCACTCACTCACTCACTCACTCACTCTTTATCTCTTCCCCCCCCCCCCCCCCACACACACACTCTCTCTCACTCTTTACTGTGATTAAGGTTAGAGATGAGGCCATAGTAGAGATTACATTGGGTCTATTAGTCCCACTACAGAGGAGCTGGGTGGATAACACTATAACACATTCTGAACAGGTGGTTCTCTGTTAGAGAAGATCTTAGACACACTTTCCTAATCACTCAACACCTCTTCCTTCACACCCCTGCCCCAAGAATGAGAAGGTCCTCTTCCTTCACACCCCTGCCCCAAGAATGAGAAGGTCCTCTTCCTTCACACCCCTGCCCCAAGAATGAGAAGGTCCTCTTCCTTCACACCCCTGCCCCAAGAATGAGAAGGTCCTCTTCCTTCACACCCCTGCCCCAAGAATGAGAAGGTCCTCTTCCTTCACACCCCTGCCCCAAGAATGAGAAGGTCCTCTTCCTTCACACCCCTGCCCCAAGGATGAGAAGGTCCTCTTCCTTCACACCCCTGCCCCAAGAATGAGAAGGTCCTCTTCCTTCACACCCCTGCCCCAAGAATGAGAAGGTCCTCTTCCTTCACACCCCTGCCCCAAGAATGAGAAGGTCCCCTTCCTTCACATTTCAAGGGCTGGGTGGTCATATTTAATGGCGTTTTGGTTTCTTGGCTAGTTTAAGAATTTCATTTTTAATAATAGACAGAGACATCAATAATGAATGGAGATCATGCTCAGGGAATTGAACTTTCCTCATTCTTCTCTCTCCAATCCATGGCCTGCTAGTGTAACAGTACTCGTCTTGCGTTGTGTACAATCAGTCATCGACACGGAACTCCAACATGTAGCACCAGTCATGTAGCTTTATTCTGATAAGAACGACACAAAATTGCACGTCATGCAATGCACGTCTCACCATCCAACTCTGCACTCACGCACGCTGGTTTGGTGCTTGTTCACTGGGGTAGTTACCAAAATAATACAATTACAATATACAATATAATATATTTAACAATGTACCTGATAAGAACGACACAAAATTGCACGTCATGCAATGCACGTCTCACCATCCAACTCTGCACTCACGCACTGTACAAAATATATAAACCCCCCCACCAGACACAGTAAGTTGCTAGCTAATACTGGCGGGAATTCTCTACAACAAAATGCACAACAAATGTTCTCCAAAAACCGCTGCATCTTATCGAATAACATTTACAAACAATTTGATATAAATTGTACATTTAAATTATCACTTGAGAGTATAAAAATCACTTTTGATGTACAGTGCTTTGCAGCCAACAACTTACCGCTGGTTTGGTGCTTGTTCACTGGGATGATTCTAACTGGAACATCCCCCCTCGTAAGCAAGCTACGCAAACCAGCCAATAAGATGCCATGTTGAGTAGGTGAAGGCAAAACAAAACTCAAACCAAAAACCCATTGGCTTAACAATAAAGTGGCAAGGGGAATCACCAATATAACCCTGTTACACTAGCCTAGTCCCAGACCTGTTTATGCTGTCACACCACTGCCAAGGCAGCACTAACAGATCTGGAACCAGACTCCCGGTGTGCTTCTTGAATCTGGTGGATGGAATGTGTAGAGAAATTAGTGCATCTTGTGGAAAGCAAATAGTCATGTTGCAAGTCAATTAAGGTTCTGGCAGATCCATTCCAGATGTGACGCCATCTGTTTATCCTGCCATGTTACAGAGAGAAAAAAGGAGAGAGAGAGAAAGGAAGGTGAGAGAGAGCAAGAGAGAGAGAGAAGAGAGAGAGAGAGAGAGAAAGGAAGGTGAGAGAGAGCAAGAGAGAGAGAGAGATAGGAAGGTGATAGAGAGCAAGAGAGAGAGAGAGAAAGAGAGAGAGAGAAAGGAAGGTGAGAGAGAGCAAGAGAGAGCAAGAGAGAGAGAGAGAGAGAAAGTAAGGTGAGAGAGAGCGAGAGAGGGAGAGGGAGAGAGAGAGAGAGAGAGAGAGAGAGAGGAAGGTGAGAGAGAGCAAGAGAGAGACTTTCAGAAGGACTTGTTTCTCCATCAGGATTGTAACAAGGCCTTTAACAAACATACAGCAGAGGGGAGGCTGTCCGTTACACACGAGAAAAAAGAAGAGAGAGAGAGAAAGAAAGGGGAGAGGGGAAGGTGAGAGAGAGAAATAGAGAGAGGGATGGAGGGAGGGAGGGAGGGATGGAGAGAGAGTCGAGAGAGGGGAAGGTGAAAGAGAGAGAGAGAGACAATTGAGGAGAAGGTGAGAGAGAAAAAAAGCAGAGAGAGGAATACAAGAGGGCAATGAGAGCGAGGGGGGGGGTGGAGGAAGATGAGAGAGGTGAGAGAGGAGAAGATAGGTGAGGCCATGTTAACGCTGCCTTGGTCCTCCAGCTGCAATCCTCCTGCACCTTATTACCAGCTGTGTACATAACAAACACACACACTAACACACATATACTCACGCACGCACGCACTCACACACATCAATGCCCAGAGAATAGGCAGAACAGAGAAGGGTTCTCTCCTGTCCTGTGAAGTCACCCCTCAAGCTCCGTTTAACAGTGAAAGCACAGTCTGACCTCTTCCTCAGTCAAGGGCAGCAGAGAAGACTCGCACTGCTTCACTGCAGTTAAATGTTCAAACTACCTTTCAGCCAACACATTCCAATACACTAGAACACTGTAAATGTGCAGAAAGACTCCTGTTTAAATGGCCTGTTATTAGCTGTTTATGTGTAAAGTTAACCATTTGTGAAGAGCAGGAAGTGTGTTAATAGGGGTTAAAGCATGGTTTGAATGTATTCCCTGATAATGACACATTAGTTTCACACTTTATGTGTTAGTAGTTAGTTACTCACTGATATCAGAGGGCAAAACCTGTTAATGTTTCCTGTTGTGGTTCTGGAGGGAGGATGTAAACACGAGGAGGTTTAACACCTCGTTATTACAGTAACATGTTTCATATGATTAGCTATTTTTGCCCACGCTGCACCTGTGCTCAGATAATGTTTTGTCAGTCAGTTGAGAGGCTGGGAGACAAAGAAGAGTCAGAGTGAGAGGTTTGTAAACTACACCATGTACTATGGAGGGTTGAGAACTACACGCTGTACTATGGATGGTTGAGAACTACACCCTGTACTATGGAGGGTTGAGAACTACACCCTGTACTATGGAAGGTTGAGAACTACACCCTGTACTATGGAGGGTTGAGAACTACACCCTGTACTATGGATGGGTGAGCACTACACCCTGTACTATGGAGGGTTGAGAACTACACACTGTACTATGGAGGGTTGAGAACTACACCCTGTACTATAGAGGGTTGAGAACTACACCCTGTACTATGGAAGGTTGAGAACTACACCCTGTACTATGGAGGGTTGAGAACTACACACTGTACTATGGAGGGTTGAGAACTACACACTGTACTATGGAGGGTTGAGAACTACACCCTGTACTATGGAGGGTTGAGAACTACACCCTGTACTATGGAAGGTTGAGAACTACACCCTGTACTATGGAGGGTTGAGAACTACACACTGTACTATGGAGGGTTGAGAACTACACCCTGTACTATGGAAGGTTGAGAACTACACCCTGTACTATGGAGAGTTGAGACCCTAAACCATGTACTATGGAGGGTTGAGAACTACAGCATGTACTATGGAGGGTTGAGAACTACACCCTGTACTATGGAGATTTGAGAACTACACCCTGTACTATGGAGGGTTGAGAACTACACCCTGTACTATGGAGGGTTGAGAACTACACCCTGTACTATGGAGGGTTGAGAACTACACACTGTACTATGGAGGGTTGAGAACTACACACTGTACTATGGAGGGTTGAGAACTACACCCTGTACTATGGAGGGTTGAGCACTACACCCTGTACTATGGAAGGTTGAGAACTACACCCTGTACTATGGAGGGTTGAGAACTACACACTGTACTATGGACGGTTGAGAACTACACACTGTACTATGGAGGGTTGAGAACTACACCCTGTACTATGGAGGGTTGAGAACTACACCCTGTACTATGGAAGGTTGAGAACTACACCCTGTACTATGGAGGGTTGAGAACTACACACTGTACTATGGAGGGTTGAGAACTACACCCTGTACTATGAAGGGTTGAGAACTACACCCTGTACTATGGAAGGTTGAGAACTACACCCTGTACTATGGAGAGTTGAGACCCTAAACCATGTACTATGGAGGGTTGAGAACTACAGCATGTACTATGGAGGGTTGAGAACTACACCCTGTACTATGGAGATTTGAGAACTACACCCTGTACTATGGAGTGTTGAGAACTACACCATGTGCTATGGAGGGTTGAGAACTACACACTGTACTATGGAGATTTGAGAACTACACCCTGTACTATGGAGTGTTGAGAACTACACCATGTACTATGGAGGGTTGAGAACTACATCATGTACTATGGAGGGTTGAGAACTACACCCTGTACTATGGAGGGTTGAGAACTACACACTGTACTATGGACGGTTGAGAACTACACACTGTACTATGGAGGGTTGAGAACTACACCCTGTACTATGGAGGGTTGAGAACTACACCCTGTACTATGGAAGGTTGAGAACTACACCCTGTACTATGGAGGGTTGAGAACTACACACTGTACTATGGAGGGTTGAGAACTACACCCTGTACTATGGAAGGTTGAGAACTACACCCTGTACTATGTAGAGTTGAGACCCTAAACCATGTACTATGGAGGGTTGAGAACTACAGCATGTACTATGGAGGGTTGAGAACTACACCCTGTACTATGGAGATTTGAGAACTACACCCTGTACTATGGAGTGTTGAGAACTACACCATGTGCTATGGAGGGTTGAGAACTACACCCTGTACTATGGAGGGTTGAGAACTACACACTGTACTATGGAGGGTTGAGAACTACACCCTGTACTATGGAGGGTTGAGAACTACACCCTGTACTATGGAAGGTTGAGAACTACACCCTGTACTATGGAGGGTTGAGAACTACACACTGTACTATGGAGGGTTGAGAACTACACACTGTACTATGGAGGGTTGAGAACTACACCCTGTACTATGGAGGGTTGAGAACTACACCCTGTACTATGGAAGGTTGAGAACTACACCCTGTACTATGGAGGGTTGAGAACTACACACTGTACTATGGAGGGTTGAGAACTACACCCTGTACTATGGAGGGTTGAGAACTACACCCTGTACTATGGAAGGTTGAGAACTACACCCTGTACTATGGAGAGTTGAGACCCTAAACCATGTACTATGGAAGGTTGAGAACTACACCCTGTACTATGGAGTGTTGAGAACTACACCATGTACTATGGAGGGTTGAGAACTACACCATGTACTATGGAGGGTTGAGAACTACACCATGTACTATGGAGGCTTGAGAACTACATCCTGTACTATGGTTGGTTTAGAACTACACCTTGTGCTATGGAGTGTTGACAACTACACCATGTACTATGGAGGGTTTAGAACTACACCCTGTACTGTGGAGAGTTGATAACTACACCATGTACTATGGAGGGTTAGGAACTACACCTTGTACTACAGGGGGTTGAGAACTACACCCTGTACTATGGAGTGTTGAGAACTACACCATGTGCTATGGAGGTTTGAGAACTACACACTGTACTATGGAGGGTTGAGAACTACACCATGTACTATGGAGGGTTGAGAACTACATCCTGTACTATGGAGGGTTTAGAACTACACCCTGTACTATGGATGGTTGAGCACTACACCCTGTACTATGGAGGGTTGAGAACTACAACATGTGCTATGGAGTGTTGGGAACTACACCATGTACTATGGAGGGTTAAGAACTACACCATGTACTATGGAGGGTTGAGAAATACATCCTGTACTATGGAGGGTTTAGAACTACAACATGTGCTATGGAGTGTTGGGAACTACACCATGTACTATGGAGGGTTAAGAACTACACCCTGTACTATGGAGGGTTGAGAAATACATCCTGTACTATGGAGGGTTTAGAACTACAACATGTGCTATGGAGTGTTGGGAACTACACCATGTACTATGGAGGGTTGAGAACTACACCATGTACTATGGAGGGTTGAGAACTACATCCTGTACTATGGAGGGTTTAGAACTACACCCTGTACTATGGATGGTTGAGCACTACACCCTGTACTATGGAGGGTTGAGAACTACACACTGTACTATGGAGGGTTGAGAACTACACCCTGTACTATGGAGGATTGAGAACTACACCCTGTACTATGGAAGGTTGAGAACTACACCCTGTACTATGGAGGGTTGAGAACTACACACTGTACTATGGAGGGTTGAGAACTACACACTGTACTATGGAGGGTTGAGAACTACACCCTGTACTATGGAGGGTTGAGAACTACACCCTGTACTATGGAAGGTTGAGAACTACACCCTGTACTATGGAGGGTTGAGAACTACACACTGTACTATGGAGGGTTGAGAACTACACCCTGTACTATGGAAGGTTGAGAACTACACCCTGTACTATGTAGAGTTGAGACCCTAAACCATGTACTATGGAGGGTTGAGAACTACAGCATGTACTATGGAGGGTTGAGAACTACACCCTGTACTATGGAGATTTGAGAACTACACCCTGTACTATGGAGTGTTGAGAACTACACCATGTGCTATGGAGGGTTGAGAACTACACTCTGTACTATGGAGGGTTGAGAACTACACACTATACTATGGAGGGTTGAGAACTACACCCTGTACTATGGAGGGTTGAGAACTACACCCTGTACTATGGAAGGTTGAGAACTACACCCTGTACTATGGAGGGTTGAGAACTACACACTGTACTATGGAGGGTTGAGAACTACACACTGTACTATGGAGGGTTGAGAACTACACCCTGTACTATGGAGGGTTGAGAATTACACCCTGTACTATGGAAGGTTGAGAACTACACCCTGTACTATGGAGGGTTGAGAACTACACACTGTACTATGGAGGGTTGAGAACTACACCCTGTACTATGGAGGGTTGAGAACTACACCCTGTACTATGGAAGGTTGAGAACTACACCCTGTACTATGGAGAGTTGAGACCCTAAACCATGTACTATGGAGGGTTGAGAACTACAGCATGTACTATGGAGGGTTGAGAACTACACCCTGTAGTATGGAGATTTGAGAACTACACCCTGTACTATGGAGTGTTGAGAACTACACCATGTGCTATGGAGGGTTGAGAACTACACAATGTACTATGGAGGGTTGAGAACTACAGCATGTACTATGGAGGGTTGAGAACTACACCCTGTAGTATGGAGATTTGAGAACTACACCCTGTACTATGGAGTGTTGAGAACTACACCATGTGCTATGGAGGGTTGAGAACTACACAATGTACTATGGAGGGTTGAGAACTACATCATGTACTATGGAGTGTTGAGAACTACACCATGTACTATGGAGGGTTGAGAACTACACCATGTACTATGGAGGGTTGAGAACTACACCATGTACTATGGAGGCTTGAGAACTACATCCTGTACTATGGTTGGTTTAGAACTACACCTTGTGCTATGGAGTGTTGACAACTACACCATGTACTATGGAGGGTTTAGAACTACACCCTGTACTGTGGAGAGTTGATAACTACACCATGTACTATGGAGGGTTAGGAACTACACCATGTACTACAGGGGGTTGAGAACTACACCCTGTACTATGGAGTGTTGAGAACTACACCATGTACTATGGAGGATTGAGAACTACACCCTGTACTATGGAAGGTTGAGAACTACACCCTGTACTATGGAGGGTTGAGAACTACACACTGTACTATGGAGGGTTGAGAACTACACACTGTACTATGGAGGGTTGAGAACTACACCCTGTACTATGGAGGGTTGAGAACTACACCCTGTACTATGGAAGGTTGAGAACTACACCCTGTACTATGGAGGGTTGAGAACTACACACTGTACTATGGAGGGTTGAGAACTACACCCTGTACTATGGAAGGTTGAGAACTACACCCTGTACTATGTAGAGTTGAGACCCTAAACCATGTACTATGGAGGGTTGAGAACTACAGCATGTACTATGGAGGGTTGAGAACTACACCCTGTACTATGGAGATTTGAGAACTACACCCTGTACTATGGAGTGTTGAGAACTACACCATGTGCTATGGAGGGTTGAGAACTACACTCTGTACTATGGAGGGTTGAGAACTACACACTATACTATGGAGGGTTGAGAACTACACCCTGTACTATGGAGGGTTGAGAACTACACCCTGTACTATGGAAGGTTGAGAACTACACCCTGTACTATGGAGGGTTGAGAACTACACACTGTACTATGGAGGGTTGAGAACTACACACTGTACTATGGAGGGTTGAGAACTACACCCTGTACTATGGAGGGTTGAGAACTACACCCTGTACTATGGAAGGTTGAGAACTACACCCTGTACTATGGAGGGTTGAGAACTACACACTGTACTATGGAGGGTTGAGAACTACACCCTGTACTATGGAGGGTTGAGAACTACACCCTGTACTATGGAAGGTTGAGAACTACACCCTGTACTATGGAGAGTTGAGACCCTAAACCATGTACTATGGAGGGTTGAGAACTACAGCATGTACTATGGAGGGTTGAGAACTACACCCTGTAGTATGGAGATTTGAGAACTACACCCTGTACTATGGAGTGTTGAGAACTACACCATGTGCTATGGAGGGTTGAGAACTACACAATGTACTATGGAGGGTTGAGAACTACATCATGTACTATGGAGTGTTGAGAACTACACCATGTACTATGGAGGGTTGAGAACTACACCATGTACTATGGAGGGTTGAGAACTACACCATGTACTATGGAGGCTTGAGAACTACATCCTGTACTATGGTTGGTTTAGAACTACACCTTGTGCTATGGAGTGTTGACAACTACACCATGTACTATGGAGGGTTTAGAACTACACCCTGTACTGTGGAGAGTTGATAACTACACCATGTACTATGGAGGGTTAGGAACTACACCATGTACTACAGGGGGTTGAGAACTACACCCTGTACTATGGAGTGTTGAGAACTACACCATGTACTATGGAGGGTTGAGAACTACACCCTGTACTATGGAGGGTTGAGAACTACACCATGTACTATGGAGGGTTGAGAACTACATCCTGTACTATGGAGGGTTTAGAACTACACCATGTGCTATGGAGTGTTGGGAACTACACCATGTACTATGGAGGGTTGAGAACTACACCATGTACTATGGAGGGTTGAGAACTACATCCTGTACTATGGAGGGTTTAGAACTACACCATGTGCTATGGATGTTTGAGAACTACACACTGTACTATGGAGGGTTGAGAACTACATCATGCATTATGGAGTGTTGAGAACTACACCATGTACTATGGAGGGTTGAGAACTACACCATGTACTATGGAGGGTTGAGAAATACATCCTGTACTATGGAGGGTTTAGAACTACAGCATGTGCTATGGAGTGTTGGGAACTACACCATGTACTATGGAGGGTTGAGAACTACACCATGTACTATGGAGGTTTGAGAACTACATCCTGTACTATGGAGGGTTTAGAACTACACCATGTGCTATGGAGTGTTGGGAACTACACCATGTACTATGTAGGGTTGAGAACTACACCATGTACTATGGAGTGTTGAGAACTACACCATGTACTATGGAGGGTTGAGAACTACACCATGTACTATGGAGGGTTGAGAACTACATCCTGTACTATGGAGGGTTGAGAACTACACCCTGTACTGTGGAGTGTTGAGAACTACACCATGTACTATGGAGTGTTGAGAACTACACCATGTACTATGCAGTGTTGAGAACTACACCATGTACTATGGAGGGTTGAGAACTACATCCTGTACTATGGAGGGTTGAGAACTACACCCTGTACTATGGAGGGTTGAGAACTACCGCATGTACTATGGAGGGTTGAGAACTACATCCTGTACTATGGAGGGTTGAGAACTACACCCTGTACTATGGAGAGAACTACACCATGTACACCTCCAGTTGGCATGTAGAGCACCTCCAGTTGGAATGTAGAGCACCTCCAGTTGGCATGTAGAGCACCTCCAGTTGGAATGTAGAGCACCTCCAGTTGGCATGTAGAGCACCTCCAGTTGGCACGTAGAGCACCTCCAGTTGGCACGTAGAGCACCTCCAGTTGGCACGTAGAACACCTCCAGTTGGCACGTAGAGCACCTCCAGTTGGCACGTAGAGCACCTCCAGTTAGCATGTAGAGCACCTCCAGTTGGCATGTAGAGCACCTCCAGTTGGCATGTAGAGCACCTCCAGTTGGCATGTAGAGCACCTCCAGTTGGCATGTAGAGAACCTCCAGTTGGCATGTAGAGCACCTCCAGTTGGCATGTAGAGAACCTCCAGTTGGCACCTCCAGTATCTTTTCATGTCTCTCCCTGCCTCAGTGTGAACCCACAGCCCAGACATGCTCCTCTCTCAGCGGTCAGACTGCTGTCTGTGCCCCTCTACGTCCTTTGACACACACACACACACACACACACACACCTTCTCCTGACCCTGGTAGATTTATGATTGCCCTGACTGTAGGGGCTCTCACCTGGGCAAACACACTGTCCCTGGATTCCCTGGCCACTGCTTATTGTGCTAACAAGACCTCTCACAGGACCAGGCTTCTGCGTAACAGGCCAGGCCCTCTCCACGACCCACACTGCTACTGAAAACAATACCCTCAGGGGGAGCATGTTGGCCCAACACACACACACACACACACACACACACACACACACACACACACACACACACACACACACACACACACACACACACACACACACACACACACACCTCCTCAGCAGCCTGTGTCTGCAGACTCTACCAGTGTTTTGTCAGACAGGGCTGGCTGGTGTTTGGATGGGATGAGTGTGTTTATTTATTTAGTGTTCCCCCAACAGGTCCTTGGTCATCTCTCTGGCTGGCTGGAGGCCACAGGTGGATATGGACTTTAATGGAAATTACACTGTTCCCCAAGATCTCATTTGCAAAACGCAATCTATAGTGCAATTTTCTTCTAATTTTCCCTCCATCCCTCTTCTATGGTAGCATTGAGACTGAGCTAACGGCAGCATTGAGACTGAGCTAACGGCAGCATTGAGACTGAGCTAACGGCAGCATTGAGACTGAGCTAACGACAGCATTGAGACTGAGCTAACGGCAGCATTGAGACTGAGCTAACGGCAGCATTGAGACTGAGCTAACGGCAGCATTGAGACTGAGCTAACGGTAGCATTGAGACTGAGCTAACGGCAGCATTGAGACTGAGCTAACGGCAGCATTGAGACTGAGCTAACGGCAGCATTGAGACTGAGCTAACGGCAGCATTGAGACTGAGCTAACGGCAGCATTGAGACTGAGCTAACGGCAGCATTGAGACTGAGCTAAAGGCAGCATTGCGACTGAGCTAACGGCAGCATTGAGACTGAGCTAACGGCAGTATTGAGACTGAGCTAACGACAGCATTGAGACTGAGCTAACGGCAGCATTGAACCTGAGCTAACGGTAGCATTGAGACTGAGCTAACGGCAGCATTGAGACTGAGCTAACGGCAGCATTGAGACTGAGCTAACGACAGCATTGAGACTGAGCTAACGGCAGCATTGAGACTGAGCTAACGGCAGCATTGAACCTGAGCTAACGGCAGCATTGAGACTGAGCTAACGGCAGCATTGCGACTGAGCTAACGGCAGCATTGAGACTGAGCTAACGGCAGCATTGAGACTGAGCTAACGGCAGCATTGAGACTGAGCTAACGGCAGCATTGAGACTGAGCTAACGGCAGCATTGAGACTGAGCTAACGGCAGCATTGAGACTGAGCTAACGGCAGCATTGAGACTGAGCTAATGGCAGCATTGAGACTGAGCTAACGACAGCATTGAGACTGAGCTAACGGCAGCATTGAGACTGAGCTAACGACAGCATTGAGACTGAGCTAACGGCAGCATTGAGACTGAGCTAACGGTAGCATTGAGACTGAGCTAACGGCAGCATTGAGACTGAGCTAACGGCAGCATTGAGACTGAGCTAATGGCAGCATTGAGACTGAGCTAACGACAGCATTGAGAGTGCGCTAACGGTAGCATTGAGACTGAGCTAACGGCAGCATTGAGACTGAGCTAACGGCAGCATTGAGACTGAGCTAACGGTAGCATTGAGACTGAGCTAACGGCAGCATTGAGAGTGAGCTAACGGCAGCATTGAGACTGAGCTAACGGCAGCATTGAGACTGAGCTAACGGTAGCATTGAGACTGAGCTAATGGCAGCATTGAGACTGAGCTAACGGCAGCATTGAGACTGAGCTAAAGGCAGCATTGCGACTGAGCTAACGGCAGCATTGAGACTGAGCTAACGGCAGTATTGAGACTGAGCTAACGACAGCATTGAGACTGAGCTAACGGCAGCATTGAACCTGAGCTAACGGTAGCATTGAGACTGAGCTAACGGCAGCATTGAGACTGAGCTAACGGCAGCATTGAGACTGAGCTAACGACAGAATTGAGACTGAGCTAACGGCAGCATTGAGACTGAGCTAACGGCAGCATTGAACCTGAGCTAACGGCAGCATTGAGACTGAGCTAACGGCAGCATTGCGACTGAGCTAACGGCAGCATTGAGACTGAGCTAACGGCAGCATTGAGACTGAGCTAACGGCAGCATTGAGACTGAGCTAACGGCAGCATTGAGACTGAGCTAACGGCAGCATTGAGACTGAGCTAACGGCAGCATTGAGACTGAGCTAACGGCAGCATTGAGACTGAGCTAATGGCAGCATTGAGACTGAGCTAACGACAGCATTGAGACTGAGCTAACGGCAGCATTGAGACTGAGCTAACGACAGCATTGAGACTGAGCTAACGGCAGCATTGAGACTGAGCTAACGGCAGCATTGAGACTGAGCTAACGGCAGCATTGAGACTGAGCTAACGGTAGCATTGAGACTGAGCTAACGGCAGCATTGAGACTGAGCTAACGGCAGCATTGAGACTGAGCTAATGGCAGCATTGAGACTGAGCTAACGACAGCATTGAGAGTGCGCTAACGGTAGCATTGAGACTGAGCTAACGGCAGCATTGAGACTGAGCTAACGGCAGCATTGAGACTGAGCTAACGGTAGCATTGAGACTGAGCTAACGGCAGCATTGAGAGTGAGCTAACGGCAGCATTGAGACTGAGCTAACGGCAGCATTGAGACTGAGCTAACGGTAGCATTGAGACTGAGCTAATGGCAGCATTGAGACTGAGCTAACGACAGCATTGAGAGTGCGCTACGTGGAGATGGAGGTGTAAGACACTGGGACACCTGCTGGGTGAAACTGGGAGTCTAACTGCTGGTGGATTCCTAACATGCTGTAGATCTCTACTGTGTGTTAGTCCCTCAGAGCACGCTTCCACTGCACTCCGGGACTCTTTCAAAAGTCACTTTTGCCCCGATGCTTTCTGGGGGCTGTGAGGTGTTAAAAAGGTCAGCAGGGGAAGCTGACCCCAGAACAGATCCCACATGCCCCAGTCCAGACTGGCAGTCTGCATTACTGAGAGGACTGAGGGGGGAGGAGCCTAGTGTCACGCAGGGTGACCTCCTCGAACTCTACACTTACAGTACACACACACACACACATACACACACGTTTGCATTACTACAATCGTACAGCTGTTGACATGTTCATGTTCATCCTAGTCACATACATACACAAACATTCATATCCTTATATAGAAGTACAACTGAGATTGTGATTGTGGTATGTAATGTGTTTAATGTAACATGCAAGGAAACAGGAGAGGTGGCTCCCTTATCCATTCCCACCCTCTCTTGCTTCCTTCCCTTGCTTCCTTGACCCCCCCCCCCTCCTGTCTCCTCTCCTGGCGTAAGTGAGTGGGCAGCTGTGAGTCCGGGGTGAAGACTTGTGGCTCCACCTCGCTACCCCTGTGGCCCTCTATCCCTTTCCCTCCTCACACCAGCTCCCACCTCCCACTCCCGCTCTCCCTCCCCACTTCTGAGTGACATTGATACAGCAGCCAGCCACAAGCCTCGACTCCGCGTACTCCCTGGGCAACAAACCTGACAGATTCTCGGCCAGTGGATAGAGACATAAGACTATCACTCACCCCACCTGTCTGCCAGACACACAACCCATCCACCCCTGACTCTATGCTATCTGCCTATTTCTACCTCCTATCTCCTCCTTGTAGAGCATACACACCCCCATCCTATGCTCTATTTGTCCATCTCTCACTTTCGTCTCTCCACCCTCCCAGCCCCTCATCTCGCTGTCACTGACCTCTCTATTTGCCATCTAACCCGACTCCTCCGTCTCTCACTCTCACTCTCACTCTCTCTCACACACACACACACACACACACACACACACACACACACACACACACACACACACACACACACACACACACACACACACACACACACACACACACACACACACACACTTCTAATTTAGGTTCCATTCCAGGTAAATTGATGAATGGCAGCTCTCTGCTGGCTGCACTCACAGTTCCTTTCACCATGTCTCATACTCAAACTCTTCCCATTGGTCCACTGGCTCCCAGCACAGGCTACTGTTTCAGATGGATTGGTCTTCTCTGGTCTGCTGTTGTGGGCAAATACCTCTTTATTTGTCATCCTCCTACACTTGGAGTGGCAGATGTAACCTTAGTTAGATACCAGCAGCTTGTTTACCCCTGTTGTGAGGTGATGGGGGGCAAGTGGATGCCTGTGGTATACAGAGAAATACTATGGGTGTGTGAAGTGGAGGTGGAGGAGGAGGAGGGAGGGGGGGTGAGTTGATGCCAATGGCTGCCATTCTACGAGTACTATGATTGTGTCTCTTCCAAACACATGGGCTTGAAGGGTCAGAGGGTTGGCAGGGCTCCCAATGATAGCATCGCTGTTCTACAGGTGTGTCCTACATGCCTTTGCGTCCCAGACACTCTATCAGGCTCTGTAAGGCTGTCACACCAGGCTGTCACACCAGGCTATCCTGGCCCCTGTAATGTCACCTGTAAAAGAAGCTGCATTGTTCCACTCTGCCTACATGGGCTGTGATTGACTGCACAGATGTAGGGAATATGTTTTATGTTTCTGCCGTTATCAAAATCAGGTCTCATTAAACTCTGTTATTTACGTTCATTCCCTCCTCGCCGCTGAGTCGTATAAAATTGCCATGGCGATGCAGAGATTGTTAATTGCCGTCTAAATAACAGCTGTGTGTCGGAGCAAGTGAAATTCATGTTGAGGGATGCACCAGTCACAATAAAGCTGTCACACAGCATTTTATCATGGCTGTTCCTTGTTGAGTATATTTCCACACGTCCTAAATTCCATGAAACGAGTCGCAAGGCTAGAGCCAACAGTGCTAGAGCCAACAGTGCTAGAGCCAACAGTGCAAGAGCCAACAAGGTGTAGACAGTCTCCTCTTCCTGCTGTCTAAAAGTGTTTCTCAATTCAATTGCCAAATCATTGCCAACGCAAGTGAACTAGATAATAAACAAGTGTCAATATCTCTGTCCTTTTGTCTTTGTCTTTCTCATTGAAATGTAATTCTCTCATTCCTTTTCCCTCTATCTGATTAAAGTGTGATTATTTTCGAAATGGTCAGTATTTTACTGTATCTCTCCCTTAGTCTCTCTCATTTGGTCTCAGACTCTCTTCACATCTATCACTGTCTCATCCCCCCCAAAGAGATATTATTTCTGGTAAAATAAAACCCTCACTAATCTGGGTGAAACGGAACACCTGAACAACAGTGTTCAGTATCTAACCGGTAATTATGTGGTCACGTCCACTGCCTGCTGGGCTGGTTTAACGTTGACGTCCTCACTGATATGACGGTTACAGTGTGTGTTTGTGTCTGTGTGTATGAGTGTGTGTGTGTGTGTGTGTGTGTGTTACGTCCTGGGTGGGCAAGTCGGGTCTTGTCCTAATGGAATAATCTCCACGACGCGGCTTTCTTTTGTTCCTCGTCAAAGGGTCTTAGGTTGGAGAAATCCACCTCAGGTTTTACAGTGTGGAGTTAAACCTCTCAGACAAAACAGAACACAGACAGACAGCTCCTCCACCGGAGACCAATGGCCACAGTCCATTAAAACACAGAGAGGCCTGATGTGTTTGGAGCCATTGTGCTATTGATGTTTCTGCTCTACAGATTAGACAGAGGAAGCAGAACAGCTGTGGGTGTATGAGTGTGAAGTGTGTGTGAGGGAGTAAAAAGGAAAAAACGAAAATAAAGTTTGCATGCGGTATACGTGTGAGTCGTACACATGTCCGACTTTACACATCACACACACACACACACACACACACACACACACAGCGATGGAGTGTTTGGGAAGTGACCCTGGCAGCACATCCAGTGAGTGAGTCTGTAGACAGAAAGTTTAGGTCAGACAGACCAAGGCCAGCAGAGACAATACAACTGGACAAACATGGACCTATCCTTTTCACCTTTGACCCCTCTCACTGACCAGGGGGCAGGAGGACAAACAATGACAGACAGAGAAAAAGACAGCCTGGAATATACAAAGTCTGAGGTCATCTGCCATTGGCTTAAAGAACAGGAACCCAGAATTCTTCAAAGAAATTCAAAATACAGACAGTCATCCTACAAGAAACATGGTATAAAGGAGGCGGACCCACTGGTTGCTCTCTAGGTTACAGAGAGCTGGTAGTCCCATCCACCAAACTACCAGATGTGATACAGGGAAGAGACTCAGGGGGTATGCTAATTTGGTATAGGGCAGACGTAACCCACTCTATTCAATTAGTCAAAACAGGAACATTTTACATCTGGCTAGAAATGATTTCAACAGAGAAAAATGTCCTCATGTGTGCTACCTACTGTATTAAAAAATTGGTGAGGGCACTAGAACAGTCTGCAGCACCCGGCCTCACCTTACTAGAATCTGAAGTCAAATGTCTACTGTTTGCTGATGATCTGGTCCTTCTGTCCCCAACCAAGGAGGGCCTACAGCAGCACCTAGATCTTCTACACAGATTCTGTCAGACCTGGGCCATGACAGTAAATCTCAGGAAGACAAAAATAATGGTGTTCCAAAAAAAGGTCCAGTCGCCAGGACCACAAATACAAATTCCATCTAGACACCATTGCCCCAGAGCACATAAAAAACTATACATACCTCAGCCTAAACATCAGCACCACAGGTAACTTCCTCAAAGCTGTGAGCGATCTGAGAGACAAGGCAAGAAGGGCCTTCTATATCATCAAAAGGAACATAAAATTCAACATACCAATTAGGATCAGGCAATTTCTTTTTAGTGGAATCAGTCATAGAGTCCATTGTGGTTGTGAGGTCTGGGGTCCGCTCACCAACCAACAATTCACTAAATGGGACAAACACCAAATTGAGACTCTGCATGCAGAATTCTGCAAAAATATCCTCCATGTACAACGTAAGACTCCAAATAATGCATACAGAGCAGAATTAGGCTGATACCCGCTAATGATCAAAATCCAGAAAAGATTCTACAACCACCTAAAAGGAAGCGATTCCCAACCCTTCCATAACAAAGCCATCACCCACAGAGAAATGAACCTGGGGAAGAGGGCAAGCTGGTCCTGGGGCTCTGTTCACAAACACAAACACACCCCACAGAGCCCCAGAACAGCAGCACAATTAGACCCAATCAAATCATGAGAAAACAAAAAGATAATTACTTGACACATTGGAAAGAATGTACAAAAAAAACTGCGCAAACTAGAATGCTATTTGGCCCTAAACAGAGAGTGCACAGTAGCAGAATTCCTGACCACTGTGACTGATTCAAAATTAAGGAAAGCTTTGACTCTGAACAGACTCTGCTATTGAGAAAGGCTGCCAAAGGAGACCAGGCTCTCAAGAGAAGACAGGCTATCTGCACACTGCCCACAAAATGAGGTGGAAACTGAGCTGCACTTCTGTCACACCCTTATCTGTTTCACCTGCCTTCGTGCTTGTCTCCACCCCCTCTAGTTCTTCCTAGTCTTCCCAGTTCTGACCTTTCTGCCTGTCCTGTACCCGTCTGACTCTGATTATGACTCTTTGCCTGCCTTGACCTACCTTTCGCCTGGCTCTTGTACTATAATAAACTCCGAGACCCATACTGTCCACCTCCTGTGTCTGGGTCTTAGCCTGAGCTATGATAACTTCCTAACCTCCTGCCTAATGCATGACCATATTAGAAACACATTTCCCTCAGATTACACAAAGAATTTGAAAACAAATCCAATTTTGATATACTCCCATATCTATTGGGTGAAATACCACAGTGTGCCATCACAGCAGCAAGATTTGTGACCTGTTGCTACAAGAGAAGGGCAACCAGTGAAGAACACCATTGTAAATACAACCTACATGTATGTTCATTTTCCCTTTTGTACTTTAACTATTAGCACATCGTTACAACACTGTATATAGACTTAACATGACATTTGAAATGTTTATATTATTTTTGAACTTTTGGGAGTGTAATGTTTACTGTTCATTTTTTATTGTTTATTTCACTTTTGGTGATCTATTTCACTTGCTTTGGTAATGTATACCTATGTTTCCCATGCCTATAAAGCCCCTTAAAGCCCCTTAAAAAATACAGAGACACGCAGAGAAAGAGAGAGAGAGAGATGTAAACATATGTTTACCAATAAAGCCCTTTGAATTGAATTTAATTCAGAGAGAGAGAGAGAGAGAGGGAGAGAGAGGGAGAGGGAGAGGGAGAGGGAGAGGGAGAGAGAGACAGAGAGAGAGAGAGAGAGAGAGAGAGAGAGAGAGAGAGGATGGGAAAGGGAGATGGAGTAGGGGTAAAAGAGAGAGGGTTGGGAGAAATTTGAATTGAGGGTAAGAAATAAATCAGTGTTTATTTAGTCGTCAACCAATTAGCATTCAGGGCTTGAACCATCCAGTTTATAATTAGGTTCATTGGAGCAGTTGTTGAAAAAGTGATGCAAAAAGCATGAAAACATCAAGACATTTGAACAAGTGTAATATCGAGGTTAAAACGTTAATTAATGTGCACACCAACACAAATGAGTCTGGTGTGTGTATTGATGGAGATCTATCAATTCATGGCCATATGGCGTTGTTTTTAGACAACGTTTTATAAAATAAGTTTGAGGAAGTAAAAGGAAGAGAGTAAAAGGAATAAATATTTTAGAGGAAAACTAAAAAGAAAGTGTGTGTTAAAGTAGTGAGGTGTAACTATGTGAAAGGCTTTATTGTTGTGGCTGGCTGACCAGCTGCCCAGACTTCATCATGGCTGCCTGAGCTACTGGAGCACATGGGAATCACATGGAGGATATCTGGATAATCCATGTCTTGCTTGTTCCTGAATTAGTGTGTGTGTGTCATGATGGCATGCTGGAGAGTTGTGTTCAGGGGGAGGGAAGAGGCCTGACATGGGATAAACATGTCAACGCGTACAGTCTGACACATTGGGGTGGCAGGTAGCCTAGTGGTTAGAGCGTTGGGCCAGTAACCGAAAGGGTGCTGGATCGAATCCCTGAGCTGACAAGGTATACAATCTGTCGTTCTGCTCCTGAACAAGGGGCAGAACGTTCCCCGGTAGGAGGAAGGGTAAAAATACCTAATGTTGGTGTGTGTGTGTAAGTACTGGCAGGTAGTGTCCCTGCTCCCTGCTTGTGACTGATATGCTCCTGGCAGAGGCCACATAGCCCTGGTGTGTTTGACATCATTACAGACACTCTGTCTGAGTGTCAGGTTTCTGTCAGCCGCAGGGTGACCTGTCTGCTTTTCTGGGAGAGGGGGGCGGCAGGGCCCAGCCTGGACTGAGGGCCAGGGTAGGAGGACAGGGGAACACGGAGACTGAGGTGTTACAAGCTGTGAATTATGTAAGGCTAGTGGGGACCACACAAACCTAACCACAGGGATGTGAGACTCAGACAGACTTCCTGGGGAGAGGATGTCATCGTGCAGGTGGAAGCAGGGGGTATAAGATGGTGGTGGGGTAATATCCTTTGACCCCCTGCTCCTCTACATCTTTATTTCATGGCTGACAGAGCGCATGCCAACGTGGCGTATGGAATTCTGCCTCTCTGCTGTGATTTATGAGCTTCAGCTGTTTCAAGCCAGCTGGCCCTCAGATGGGCCTCGGACTGAAGGGGGGAGAGAGAGAAGTAAGGAGAGAGGGACAGAGGGAAAAAGAGGGAGGGATAGAGAGAAATATAGATAGAGAGGGAGAGAAGGAGTGAGAGGGAAAGAGAGATACACTCTTAGAAAAAAGGGTTCCAAAAGGGTTCTTCAGCTGTCCCCATAGGAGAACCCTTTTTGGATCCAGGTAGAATCCTTTTTGGTTCTAGGTAGAACCCCTTTGGGTTCCATGTAGAACCATCTGTGGAAAGGGTTTTACCTTGAACCAATAATGGTTATTCAAAGGGTTCTCCTATGGGAACAGCTGAAGAACCCTTTTAGGTTCTAAATAGCACCTTTATTTCTAAACATGTACGGAGAGGGAAAGTGAGAGAGAGAGCTAGAGAGAGAGTGAGAGAGAGAGAGGGAGAAAGAGAGGATACGGAGAGATGGATGGATGGATGGATGGACGGATGGATGGAGAGAGAGAGAGAGAGAGAGAGAGAGAGAGAGAGAGGGAAGGAGAGAAATGGAAAGGGAGAGAAAAGGAAATAAATAGAGAAACACTAGATGAGGAGAGGAGTGAAAAAGGAGCAGTAGAGAGAGAGGGACAGAGGAGGGAGAGAAAAAAAACTGCTTGTTAAGAAAGTCATCTGAATTCAGACCCATACTCTTCATTGATCCAAGTGTTGAGAAGGAAACCAAAATGTTTGGCTTGTTTTAGCCTATTAGCTGAGGGAGAGAGCCCATTGTATTGAGCGGCCCTCAGCTCAAAGTGCTTATTGTCAGGCCGCTCGGCAGCTCAAGAATCAATGGCAGGCTTGGGATCAGATTAGCCAGGTAATCGATGCTGTGCAGTAATATATTAACAGGGTAATTATAGACACTCACAGGGAGGTAAGGATGGAGGGAGGGGGAATACTAATTGTAATTCTATGCTATATAGAAGTTACACTGCAAGTTACAGTACTTTTGTATTTCCATTTATTATGGATCCCCATTTGCTGCTGCCAAGGCAGCAGCTATTCTTCCTGAGGTCCAGCAAAAGTAAGGCAGTTTATATAATTTTAAAAACATGACAATACATTCACAGACTGTGTGCCCTCAGGCCCCTTCTCCACCACTACCACATACACTACCGTTCAAAAGTTTGGGGTCACTTAGAAATGTCCCTGTTTTCCATGAAAACATACATGAAATGAGTTGCAAAATTAATAGGAAATATAGTGAAGATGTTGACAAGGTTATAAATAATGATTTTTAATTTAAATAATAATTGTGTCCTTCCAACTTTGCTTAATTATTTTAGTCAAAGAATCCTCCATTTGCAGCAGCTACAGCTTTGCAGACCTTTTGCATTCTAGTTGTCAATTTGTTGAGGTAATCTGAAGAGATTTCACCCCACGCTTCCTGAAGCACCTCCCACAAATTGGATTGGCTTGATGGTCACTTCTTACACAGGTCAAGCTGCTCCCACAACAGCTCAATAGGGTTGAGATCCGGTGACTGTGCTGGCCATTCCATTATAGACAGAATACCAGCTGACTGCTTCTTCCCTAAATAATTATTGCATAGTTTGGAGCTGTGCTTTGGGTCATTGTCCTGTGGTAGGAGGAAATTGGCTCCAATTAAGCGCCGTCCACAGGGTATGGCATGGCATTGCAAAATGGAGCGATAGCCTTCCTTCTTCAAGATCCCTTTTACCCTGTACAAATCTCCCACTTTACCACCACCAAAGCACCCCCAGACCATCATATTGCCTCCATCATTCTTGACAGATGTCGTCAAGCACTCCTCCAGCATCTTTTAATTTTGTCTGTCTCACAAATGTTCTTCTTCGTGATCCGAACAACTCAAACTTAGATTTGTTTGTCCATAACACTTTTTCCCAATTTTCCTCTGTCCAGTGTCTGTGTTCTTTTGCCCATCTTAATCTTTTATTTTTATTGGCCAGTCTGAGATATGGCTTTTTCTTTGCAACTCTGCCTAGAAGGGCAGTATCCCGGAGTCGGCTCTTCACTGTTGACGTTGAGACTGGTGTTTTGCGGGTACTATTTAATGAAGCTGCCAGTTGAGGCGTCTGTTTCTCAAACTAGACATTCTAATGTATTTGTCCTCTTGCTCAGTCGTGCACCTGGGCCTCCCACTCCTCTTTCTGTTCTGGTTAGAGCCAGTTTGCTCTGTACTGTGAAGGGAGTGGTACAGAGCAATTTCTTGCATGGAATAGCCTTCATATCTCAGAACAAGAATAGGCTGACGAGTTTCAGAAGAAAGTTCTTTGTTGCTGGTCATTTTGAGCCTGTAATCGAACACACAAATGCTGATGCTCCAGATACTCAACTAGTCTAAAGAAGGACCGTTTTGTTGCTTCTTTAATGAGCACAACAGTTTTCAGCTGTGCTAACATAATTGCAATTTTTTTTTCTATTGATCAATTAGCCTTTTAAAATGATAAACTTGGATGAGCTAACACAGCGTGCCATTGGAACACAGACGTGATGCTTGCTGATAATGGGCCTCTGTACGCCTATGCAGATATTCCAATAAAAATCTGCCTTTTCCAGCTACAATAGTCATTTACAACATTAACAATGTCTACACTGTATTTCTGATCAATTTGATGTTATTTTAATGGACAAAAAAATGTGCTTTTCTTTAAAAACAAGGACATTTCTAAGGGACCCCAAACTTTTGAATGGTAGTGTATATACGGTACAAAATCCATGTGCACGTGTGTGTATTGTGCATATGCTATTGTGTGTGTGTATTGTGCATATGCTATCGTGTGTGTGTGCGTGTATGCATGTGTCTGTGCCTATGTTTGTGTTGCTTTACAGTCCCCCGCTGTTCCATAAGGTGTTTTTATTTATCTGTTTTTTAAATCTAATTTTACTGCTTGCATGAGTTACTTGATGTGGAATAGAGTTCCATGTAGTCATGGCTCTATGTAATACTGTGCACCTTCCATTGTCTGTTCTGGACTTGGGGACTGTGAAGAGACCTCTTGTGGCATGTCTTGTGGGGTATGCATGGGTGTCCGAGCTGTGTGCCAGTAGTTCAAACAGACAGTTCGGTGCATTCAACATGTCAATACCTCTCATAAATACAAGCAGTGATGAAGTCAATCTCTCCTCCACTTTGAGCCAGGAGAGATTGACATGCATATTGTTAATATTAGCTCTCTGTGTACATCCAAAGGCTAGCCGTGCTGCCCTGTTCTGAACCAATTGCAATTGTCCAGTCCTTTTATGTGGCAGTTGACCACATGACTGAACAGTAGTCCAGGTGCGACAAAACTAGGGCCTGCAGGACCTGCCTTGTTGACAATGCTGTCAAGAAGGTAGAGCAGCACCTTATCATGGACCGACTTCTCCCCATCTTAGCTACTGTTGTATCAATATGTTTTGACCATGACACTTTACAATCCAGGGTAACTTCAAGCAGTTTAGTCACCTCAACTTGCTCAATTTCCACATTATTTATTACAAGGGATGGGAAAGACAGAGAGACGGAGAGAGACACAGACACAGACTGAGGGAAAGAGGAAGGGAAAGAAAAAGGAGGTTGAAACAACATTATTTGAGGACAGATAAATGAATACACATTGAGAGATTTGCCCATAGACCATAAATATTTAGTAAATCTTGACTGAACGCGTCCTCTGCCTCTGCATTGTCTTGGAGAGAGAGAGAGATAAAGAGTAGAAAGAGAAGAAAAGAGAAGGAGAGCTGCAGCTGAGAAAGCATACGTGGTCACATACACACACAAGTACACAAGTACACACCCTCTTCCCCCAACCCTACCCTACCCAAGCCCGGCCCACCCAGCCCACCCCCTGTTGAGGAGGTGTTAATCACATTACTAATGATAACACTTCACACTCTTGTCATAAAGACGTATGCAGCAGTCAGGCTTTACATCTTAAATCTCTCCCCAGCAATTACTCAATGTTCATCCACACTGCTGTGTGTGTGTATGTGTGTGTGTGTGTGTGTGTGTGTTTATTTGTGTGTGTGTGTGTGTGTGTGTGTGTGTGTGTGTGTGTGCGTGCGTGCGTGTGTGTAGCCTAGTATGTGTAGCTTGTAGTATACACAAACTGTATGGAGATGATTACGAGAGAAATACATTTCCATCTGAAAATTACATTTCACTGTATCAGCATGGGGTTTAGTCGCACTTCAGTTGGTTTTCAAGCTCTTGCCAACAACAACAGGTTTAAGATTAATTTCAGCTTGTGTCATTTCAATCTCACAAAGTGATAGTTACTTACCCTCCAAGGGAAGAGAGACAGAAGGAAGGGAAGAGAGTGAGAGAGAATGAGTACAGAACAAATCAAAATGGGCACAGTATATTTGCAGGGAGTTCATCTTGTCAATTTTCTCCCTTCAATGGAGTGGGAGTCAGCAGGAGAAGCTGAATGATCTCTGAGAGGTTTTGTGAAGCAAAGCATTCTCTAACACTGTCATGTTTAAGATGGTCCAACTTGTCCGACTACTGTTAACTGGTTAAAGGCTCCCAGATCCTTTGAAGGCCCTGGGTCTTTTGTCCGTGGGTGGGGATGGGCTTAGCGGAGCAGTGAGGGCTTTGTATTCTCTCTGAGGCTTTGTGCCTTTGGCCGCCATATGGGAGAGAGAAAACAGCCATATAAGTACTTAAGCAAAGTTTATATTTGCCAAGGAATTTTCGCGGCTTTGCTTTACTTTAGAGGAAAAAACAATAACGAGAGGCTGAGGAAGCGATGCTAGCTAACATTATAAGCACTTATGCAAAGTTCATATTAGCAATGGAAATTTCAACCTTGGCAGGAAATTCCATCCACCATCCAAGTGGCTGTATATAATACACCGTTGGTTTAGAAATCTGCCCTTTTTGTTATTTTCTTCGAGTGTCTTAGAAAAAGCGTCTGTTTTGACATTTGGAAAGGAGTGCAATAGACGGAATCGAAAGAAACCCCCCCCCAAACCATAATGACGGTTTTCATCTCTTCATCCAGACTTCTGTTTGCTGTTATTTATTTTTCTGTTCTTTCCTCTCAGACAGTAAATAAGCCTGTCCTCATGATGCTTCAGGAAAAGCCTGTGTTTAAAATCAAAGTTGCATTGCCCACCTTTACAGTATACCTGGTTAATATATAGGTTGTTGGGAATATATTGAGAATCTGAGATGATTCGGTACAGTACACATTGATAAGAATGTATAACAACTTTCATTAAGCTTTTATAAATACTTATCAATGCGTATAAAAGTATTGAGATATGTAGTAGATGTGATTGCATCAGAGCGGACACACTAAGTGCTGTGATGAGTTGGGTAATGTTTCGCTCTCTGATTTCAGGTGCTATTTCTGCCCTCCTTCCTGACTCTGAGATTGTTGGTGGGCTTTGATTTGTGACTGGCATATCTCTTACCCAGACTGATAAACACATCAACGGTGAAGGGCTTGAAAAACAAACCAACAGCTGAAGTGTGCTGTAAATACGTACAGCATCCCAATAGTAAAGACATTTCATTTTTCATGTCAGATAACAATGAATCTTTCTGAAATGTGTACTTTAACTAAACATCATGGCCAAAATGTAGCTTACTGTACAATGACATTAATGACAAAACCCCCAATCTCCAAACCTTAGGTAGTTAGACTGAAACTCTGTAACTTGGAAATTTGGTTGCTGTAAATGTAGTTTGTTGGTACATAACGGTTCCCAACTATAGCTGGCAGTCTGGACTCGCATGAACAGCTAAACATTAGCACAAATGCACCCTGGGAGATCAGCCAAGGTATGATTAGCCCAGTGCAGTGTGGGAGATCAGTCAGGGTATGCTGCCCTACAAATTACAACTTCAATACTCAATTCTTTAAGGGGTAATTGAATGCATATGACAAGTGGTTACTGCCCTAAAATAGATTGCTGTGTTTCAGTGTCTCAGGGGAGAACACAATTAGGGGAGAGTCGCTGTTAGTTTCAAAGTCCTAGACCTTTGAAAGAAATTACCCACCATCTGAAAATCATAAAGAAAATCATACATCTACCCGTTTCAATAAAATCAAAGCAGCAAGGTTATACTATCAACAAATCAAATATATAACTGTCTTCACTGTACTATATGTGTCTTGGTTGTTTAAAACATCACCACAGAGACAGACATATTCCCAACCCTGCACCTATATAATGTCCTATTCACTATCGCTTTATTCACTTCCACATTATTGGAGTTATTGAAGCTCATCAAACAAATGCTTGTTGTCTGTGTACTGAACCATCTGTCTGGCACTAGAGCAGAGAAAAGAAAGAAATAGGAAGAGAGCGAAATAAAGAGAGAGAGACATAAAGAGAAAGAGAGAGATGATGATAAAGAGAGAGAGAGATAGAGATTGAGCAAGAGAGAGAGAGATCAAGAAAGAGATAGAGAGAGAGACACATCCATGGCCACCCTCCCTGCCAGCTACATCTATTCATGCAGCTTAACCAGCCGTGAGATCGGCCTGGAATACCAAGTATTCCTCTCCTCCTCTCCCCCCATCCACCCTTCTCTGCATCTCTTCCCTGAGTAAACCCAAGGGTCTCACCCCCCCCCCCCTCCCTCCTCCCACTCAGACAGGTTGGTTTCCAGGGCGATGCTGTAGGAGGTCAGAGGGCCTGTGGGAGTGGTGAGGAGGGACACAAAGGGACGGGCAATGGGTCCATCTGGACGAGTGACCTGACATAATTAGATATCAATCCTCCTCCAAGGGAAGGGGAGGAGGGAGGGCTGAGAGAGAATGGGGGAGAAGGGGATAGAAAGAGAGAGAGTGTAATCGAAGGGGGCCTGATAGATATGGGATAAAGGGAGAGAGGGAGAGAAGGAGTGGGAAGAGAGGAAGAGAGAGAGAGCAAGATGGAGAAAGAAGGGGGTGGGGGGAAAGGAGAAAGAGAGTCAGTTTTAAATGCTAAGCTAATTAGCAAAGCATGTATTTGCTGTTGATCTGAGGTGTGTGTGTGTGTGTGTGTGTGTGTGTGTGTGTGTGTGTGTGTGTGTGTGTGTCGGATTCATCTGTCCGCCTTTCTCATATTGACATTTATTGGCCAGGAGATGATTGGAGAGGAGGATGAGGAAGAGAGGGCAGAAGAAGAGAATAAATGCATTGGCATGTTGGCTCTGTGCCAGCCTGGCACACTGGTGTCCATCAACACATTTTAAAATACAGGTGTCTTTCCGTCAACACCTGGGTCTCCTCTTTAACTCTGGTTACATGATATATGCATATTAAGCAACACGGACGCCTGACTGATATTGGCTTGCAATCATAATTATCTCTGTCAAAATACTGTACCTCCTCCCACTTCTCTTAAGCTCACTGGTGGTGTTGGAATGATGTTTTGAGTGAAGAGTGAAGACATTTTAAGCACTGATGGTCTCATTCAGTCAATATATGATACCATGGAGACTGGCCTCATTTCCCTCAGTTTGATGAGCTGGTTTTAAGCTATGTCATCCAATTTGGTGACCTGTGAGCCGAGGCCATGTGTGTGTTCTGGTTATGAGAGGGACAACAGGTTGTCTCTATGGGGGATTCAACTATTCATTCACTCTGTCTGGACATTGATGGAGTCGTGCTGCTTTGTTGCTAGTTCCAAACTAAGAGACAGTGATAGTCTACTGAAGGTGATGTGTAAGATATATTTAGTGTTGTATATATCTATAGGCGGGGGAAGGGGTCTAAGTGTAGCATAGATGGTTGGGAGCCATGCCTGTGTGACACAGGAAGTTGGTGCCAGTTTAATTAGGGAGGATGGAGCGGAATTAGTGGAATGGTATCAAATACATGTGGGGCGGCAGGTAGCCTAGTGGTTAGAGTGTTGGGCCAGTAACTGAAAGGTTGCTAGATCAAATCCCCGAGCTGACAAGGTCAAAATCTGTCGTTCTGCCACTGAACTGTTCTTAGGCTGTCATTGTAAATAAGCATTTGTTCTTAACTGACTTGCCTAGTTAAATAAATACAAACTGTGTGTGATGAGTAACCTTGCATTTGCACCCAGAGCTAATACAAAGGCTTTAGCTCAGCCGGTTAACATAGTCTTGTAGCACAGCATACCTGGGTTCGGACATGTTAGCGCACAAACATACAATACGCAATTCTCTTTTATACATTTATAGAGAGGGAGAGGCAGAGGAGAGAAAATAAAGGGAATGTAATGGGCAAGAGGAGAGAAAAGGCAAGTGTTTTTGTGTTGGTTTGTTGGAGGCTTGTTTTAAGTGAAATAAGGTGTAATTATCAGGAGGAAAAGAGCCAGAGGCGCCTGTGGAACAATGCAGGGCTCTATGCAGGGAGGTAGTGTGAGTTAAGCACTCCCAGCTGTGCTCACACTGTCAGCATGTTTACCCCGCATTCACAACCTGAGCCTGGCCACCTCTCCCTCCCTCCCTCCCTCCCTCTCTCTCACTCTCTCTCTCTCTCTCTCTCCCTCCCTCTCACTCTCTATCAGTCCCCTCTCTCTCTCTCTCTCTCTCTCTCTCTCTCTCTCTCCCTCCCTCCCACTCTCTATCAGTCTCCTCTCTCTCTCTCTCTCTCTCTCTCTCTCTCTCAATTCAATTCAATTCAAGGGCTTTATTGGCATGGGAAACATATGTTAACATTGTCAAAGCAAGTGAAGTAGATAATATGCAAATGTGAAATAAACAATAAAACTCTCTCTCGCCCACTCTCTATCAGTCCCCCAACTCTCTCTCTCCCTCCCTCCATCAGTCCCCCCTCGCTCTCTCTCTCCCTACCACTCTCTATCAGTCCCCCAACTCTCTCTCTCCATCCCACTCTCTATCAGTCCCCCAACTCTCTCTCTCTCTCCCTCCCTCCATCAGTCCCCCCTCGCTCTCTCTCTCCCTACCACTCTCTATCAGACCCCCTCCTATCTCTCTCTCTCTCTCTCTCTTTCTCTCTCTCTCTCCCACTCTCTATCAGTCCCCCCCTCTCTCTCTCTGAGATACGGTATGCGATGTGTGGGAGCAGGAGTGTGCATATTTACTTTAGAGATAGGTGCTAAATTTCACCTTTACTTGTTAGTAAACACAAGCCATGTACTTATTAGAGACTTTATTACCGGCTGACATAATACAACTGTCTTCTTTAAGAGAGGGGAGAGGTGATGGGTTGTGAGAAGAGATCTATTTAGGATGTGTTTGCTAAGATTAAACACGAAGGTGCGAATCAGACATACCTGAGAGGTAGGAGAAACTATGATGCCACACGTACTCACACACACACGTACCCACACACACGTACTCACACACACACATACGCTTTTTAAAATATTGTAAAAGAAGATCCAAACTGGTGACTTAGTCTAGAGCATCTGAGCTGGTTGAACAACACATGCAAGCACTTCCAGCTGCAAACATTTGATGCATTTACATGCAAATGATTTCACATTTGACCCAAACTTGTGACCGAACGTTATGTGGGGAATAGCTCCAGTGGGGAATCATTTGAGCTGAGTGGGAGCAGAGGCTACTAAGTGAATCATTATTTCAGTAATTAATCACAGCAGAAGAGGTCTGTGGGGCTCTGTAATGTGTTGAACCATCACAGCTGGAACCGCTACTCCCAACTAACTCATGAAGCTTAATGAACTAGGCTTTAGCCAAGTACAGCAGGCCGCACAGAGCTTCAAGTCAAAGGACTTACAAAAACAAAGGCTTCACAAGGTTTCCAGTTAAACAAACCAAAGTTTCATTTTTTTTTCTACAGGAATCCAATTCGAAAACTACTGAGGTCAAACAATTGTCTTTACTGGTTGTGGTCCACTTAGTTCTACCCTCGGCCCTGAGTTATTTTAACGAGACATCATTTACCTGACGTGATTTGACACAGTACAAGGTATCTCTCTCTGTTTTTGAAGGAGATTAGCGGTGTGTGGCGGAGGGAGTGGAGCGGGGGATGGATGATGATATCGTTAGCAGGGTAATTATTAGGTCATATGGTCTTTATGAGGGATATCAGAGCCCAGGCACGATCCCCTTCACACAACTGGGTCTGATCCAAATACATTAATTAGCCGAAAGTGGTGGATTTAAGAAAAATATATAAAAGGTTAAGCCTATCTGCTATCCTACTGGACTGAATATTAGTGTTGTAAATAATATTTTTAATCACTTGTTGTTGGTCATTAATGAGGAGAACACTGTCAAGGAAAAATAACCGATGGTGTGATTTTAGACTAAGTCCTCGAAACAAAAGGACAATTAAGGTATAATAAATAATAAAAGGTAAAAAATAAAGTATTTATGCTGCAAATGAAAGAAATGAACATAAAACTCTCACTTGTCACGTTGGATATTTTAATAGCCTGTAATTGTCCACGCCACATCTAAGACTAATGAAGACATAACCGTGGGTAGTAGGGGTGCTGAGGGTGCTGCAGCACCCCCTGATAAATCCCCACCAATTTAGTTCACTAGGCCTTCATTACTCCTGTATGAGTGGAGAAAAACACTCGTCAGACAATGTGTAGTTTCACAGTGTGTATGTGTGTGCGTGCATTTGTGCTTTTGTGTGTGTGTGTGTGTGTGTGCACGTGCGTACATGTGTTTGTGTGTGTCTCACAGTATGTGCCTTATCATCCAGTCCCTCCACCCAGTTAGTTATTGTAGCTGTTAACTGCACCATATAGCAGAGCTGAGTATACCCCAGCACCTTAAAAAGGCTGTTAGACATGACCAACCTGCATAACTGGTGTTCAATACTCATTTCAATCTCACCAAAGACATTGTACAGCCAAAAAACACTTGCTATGTGAACACAGACATAGCCACATACACACACACACACACACACACACACACACACACACACACACACACACACACACACACACACACACACACACACACACACACACACAGAAAAATAAGGTACATTAAAGATAGGATCAGGTGGCGTCAGAGGATAGAGGAAGCTTACAGCAGTGAGTGACATCTCTCATCTCCACAAAGCCAGCAGACACAAGCCTGGGTTATAGGGATTAGGACAAAACAAAACAGTTTATTCAACTCATCACACACATCCTAAAGGCTACAGACTGTGTGTGTATATGTGTGTTTGTGTGTGTGTGTGTGTGTGTATGTATGTGTAAATGTGTGTGTGTGCTTGAATGCGTGTGTGTGTGTTCACCCTTTTTATCTATCAATCTGGTCTATTAGTCAAAAACAATCCCATGCAGTAATACAATGATGAATGTAACACAGCAGAAGACCATCCGAAACGGCTTTCTGGTGACAGTGCTAGATGCATGTCTCTTAGAAACATCCAGTCCCCTGCAGTGCCAGAGGGGAGAGAGTGCTAGATGCATGTCTGTCTCTTAGAAACATCCAGTCCCCTGCAGTACCAGAGAGGAGAGGGGGCTTGATGCATGTCTGTCTCTTATAAACATCCAGTCCCCTGCCGTACCAGAGGGGAGAGAGTGCTTGATGCGTGTCTGTCTCTTATAAACATCCAGTCCCCTGCAGTACCAGAGGGAGACAGTGCTTGATGCATGTCTGTCTCTTAAGGACACTTTTACTGCTGCTTCCAGTCCCACTGCGGTACCAGAGAGGAGAGGGGGCTTGATGCATGTCTGTCTCTTAGAAACATCCAGCCCCTTGCAGTACCAGAGGGAGACAGTGCTTGATGCATGTCTGTCTCTTGAAACATCCAGTCCCCTGCAGTACCAGAGAGGAGAGGGGGCTAGATGCATGTCTGTCTCTTATAAACATCCAGCCCCTTGCAGTACCAGAGGGAGACAGTGCTTGATGCATGTCTGTCTCTTAAGGACACTTTTACTGCTGCTTCCAGTCCCACTGCAGTTAAACTTCACATCCTTTAAGCACATGTTTTGAAACAGAGGCATGTCCTCAGTGTTTTGACTGACAGGCCCTAGCCCTCCCACTGCTAGACACCAAACATTAGATGTGGAATCGAGTAGGTATGGGGGTCTCAGTTGGTTTAGTAAAACCGAGTCTTTCTCTGACATGGGACATTCCTTTTCTTTCTTTCTTTCTTTCTTTCTTTCTTTCTTTCTTTCTTTCTTTCTTTCTTTCTTTCTTTCTTCCCCCCTCCTCTCTCTCTCTCTCTCTATATCTCTCTCTCTCTCTCTCTCTCTCTCTCTCTCTCTCTCTCTCTCTCTATCTCTCCCTTCCCCACTCATTGTCAAGCCAATTAGGACACCGTGACATCACTGGGTCCCTGGAGCCACGATGAGATGCATTCCTTCCTGGCCTTGGGATTATGTTTGACTGGTAAATGGAACGTGAACATATGAATATTCATGTTTTCTTTTAGAAACACGAACATTCTTATGTGACAAGTACGGTTTATTAACAAAGTGGAACTTAATTTCCATTGACATCTACTCATTTTAACACTGCCAAACAACACAAATAACCAAAGAGATGATTTATCCACACATAACACACATATTGGATGAATGGAAATGTATGTATGAATGAATGGCAACTGAGTAAGTAGGTTGTGGTCAAAGCCATTGGCTAGGCAGTGGAAGGTCATAGGTCCCGACTGTGAGATGATTCATGGAGAGCTGACCTGGTGTAACCATGAATCCATGTTGGACACGGCCAATCGGCCAATCAGACTGAACATATTCACTTCAAAGGTTCTAGTCATCCAGAGGTCCATCAGAGAGCAAGTCAGGGCACAGGAGAGCCAATGAAACATCCGGACAAGATTCTGGCTCTGAGAGATCTATCAAAAGAGAAATCTAAATTTTTCAGCATTTCTCACTATGCATATCCTCTAGGTCAGGTATTCCCTTCCATGCACGCACGATGCCGCCTGGGGTACGCCAAATAAAAACATGATTCACATTTTAAAAAAATAATAATAATAATAATTCAAACAGTCAATTTATATTTTCCAACAGGTTATACATTTGGGTGAGGGTTTTGTCTCGCCTGAGTAGCCTCGTTTCACTGCCAAAAATAAAATAAAACCATCTAGTGTTCAGAGAAATAACAACACAATGTCAAATACAGGTAGCCTAGTCAAATAATTAACATCCAATCATATTAACAGTTACTCTCTCACGGGAATTCCACTAACGGTCCGTACTGTATGTAGCCTAACTTAGCTGCTGCTCATTCCGTTTGCTCGAACATGAATAAATGGTTAAAAAAAGTAAGGTCTGCATCCATAGAGACACATACCAGCTTTACTGGTAGTACAGCTACTACCAGCAGTACTACACCTGCACCTGTTGACAACACAAGTTGTTCTGCATCCATAGAGACACATACCAGCTCTACTGGTAGTACAGCTACTACCAGCAGTACTACACCTGCACCTGTCGACAACGCAAGTTGTTTTGCTTCCACGAACACATCCAATGCTAGCATCAGTAATTCTACATTTGTTGTTAGCCCAGCTAGCATGGACACTGACAGTTGTGAATCTGATGCAGCCGAAGAGCTACTGTCCTCTTACCCGGGAAAGCACCGAACAACAGACCATCGAAGAGGTGCAAATATGATGACAACTACATTGATTTGGGGTTCACTTATATTGGGAGTAGTGCCTTTCCTCAGCCACAGTGTGTTATATGTGCAAAAGTACTATCTCACAACTCGATGAAACCTTCAATTTGGGCAGACATTTAGAAACAAAACATACCAATTTGAAAAATAAGCCTGTGCATATTTGTAAACAACTGGTGCACGAAATCTAAGGAAGTCTCTACATTTTGCTCGCCTGAAGTAGAGTATCTTATGATAAACTGTAGACCACACTTTTTGCCAAGAGAGTTTTCATCTATACTTTTCGTGGCTGTTTATTTACCACCACAAACAGATGCTGGCACTAAGACCGCACTCAGTCAGCTGTATAAGGAAATAATCAAACAGGAAACCGCTCACCCAGAGGTGGCGCTCCTAGTGGCCGGAGACTTTAATGCAGGGAAACTTAATTCAGTTTAACCTAATCTCTATCAACATGTTAAATGCGCAACCAGAGGGAAAAAAATTCTAGATCACCTGTACTCCACACACAGAGACGCGTATTAAGCTATCCCTCACCCTCTATTTGTTAAATCTGACCACAATTCTATCCTCCTGATTCCTCCTTACAAGCAAAAATTATAGCAGGAAGCACCAGTGACTCGGTCTACAATAAAGTGGTCAGATGAAGCAGATGCTGAACTACAGAACTGTTTTGCTTCACAGACTGGAACATGTTCCGGGATTCTTCCGATTGCATTGAGGAGTACACCATATTAGTCACTGGCTTTATCAATAAGTGCATCGAGGACATCGTCCCCACAGTGACTGTACCTACATACCCCAATCAGAAGCCATGGATTACAGGCAACATTCGCACTGAGCTAAAGGGTAGAGCTGCCGCTTTCAAGGTACGGAACTCTAACACGGAAACTTACAAGAAATCCAGCTATGCCCTCCGACGAATCATCAAACAGGCATAGCGCCAATACAGGGCTAAGATTGAATCATACTACACCGGCTCCGACGCTCATTTTATGTGGCAGGTGTCGTGTCTTTGGCTATGCCGGATTAAGTGATATGACATGCTGTTCTATAAAATAATTTCTCCGTAATACATATCACCTGATTGAGCTAATTGTCACGTTCTGACCTTTATTTCCTTTGTTTTGTATTTATTTAGTATGGTCAGGGCATGAGTTGGGTGGGCAGTCTATGTTTGTTTTTCTATGATTTGGGTATTTCTATGTTTCGGCCTAGTATGGTTCTCAATCAGAGGCAGGTGTCATTGGTTGTCTCTGATTGAGAATCATACTTAGGTAGCCTGGGTTTCACTGTGTGTTTGTGGGTGAATGTTCCTGTCTCTGTGTTTGCACCAGATAGGGCTGTTTAGGTTTTCACGGTTCTTGTTTTGTAGATTGTTCATGTGTAGTTGCTTTATTAAAGTACCATGAATAGAAACCACGCTGCATTTTGGTCCGCCTCTCCTTCACCACAAGAAAACCGTTACACTAATCATGTAAATGTAATTAACTAGAGAGTCGGGCACCACAAAATAATATTTATAGAGCTGTTAACTTCCCGAATAAACTCTTAAAAACCTAGTAATATTTCACATCAGTAGCAGTCATCATCAATCGTCGTCTTAATTCAGTCTCATCTGAAAGTTGTAAATTCTTGGTTATCTGCACGAACCCTGGCTAACATTTTGAATCAGCAATACAAAATTGGGTTTAATTATGTATTTACTAAATACCTAACTAATCACACAGAATTACACATACACATAATTAAATCATAACTTGATTACAAATTACGTCATAAAGGAAAACGTCCCTAGCGGGCGGAACAGATATGGCAGCTTGAGCTGCGCTTCGGTAGGTTGGTGGTAGATGGAAGGCCGTGTTGCCAAACCGAGTCCTTTGAAGAATGTCTCTGGTTGTCAATTGGTTACGTTGTAGTAACGTCGCTGGGTGATAGACGGGATACTCTGTATGTTCCTTCCTAACCCTCGTTGCATCTGCTGTTGCTAACTCAACGGCTAGGAGGTATCACTTCTGTAGTGAATAAGAGTTCAAAGTTCATACCATTCGCAACCAAAGCTCACGCTGATGTTGGCTTCGTTCTGTAGTTATTATCTGAACCATTCTGACATAGGACCGTCGTCCTTACATCTTTGGAACAGGAAGTTATATTGTCGACAAGGGCTTATATAGGAAGGGAGAGGAGGGCGTGTTTGAAAAGTTTCATAGTTCATGTCCCTTCACAGGGGCGGGCCACTGATTGAGCAGCCCTGTCTTATGAAAATCAAAATCTCTCATTTTAGAAGCTAAAATCACATTTCATCCCATCACAAATAATTTAATATTCAAACATTTAAATTGAACAACAATTCCATGTCAATCTGATAACTCTGATGTGTAGACTTTCCACTGTAGAGTTTATGTCATCTTATCATTGATGAGAATGTCTCAGATGACAACTGAACTGACATAATATTCATTAAGTACCACTGCATATGTTCAATTGGTCACATTACCAGAATATAGTTCATTTCCCCACCACCTTCTGATGTTCCCCGAATCTCTATGTTAACCAAGGGTTTTGCAAATGTAACCTCATGGGTAGAGAAAGGAAAAAGGGGGAAGAGGTATTTATGACTGTCATAAACCTACCCCCCAAGCCAACATCATGACACAGGGCTTGCAAACTATTACAAACTACAAAGGGAAGCACAGCCGTGAGCTGCCCAGTGACACGAGCCTACCAGATGAGCTAAATCACTTCTATGCTCACTTCGAGGCAAGCAACAAGGCATGCATGAGAGCATCAGCTGTTCCGAACGACTGTATGATCACGCTCTCCATAGCCGACGTGAGTAAGACCTTTAAACAGGTCAACATTCACAAGGCCGCTGGGCCAGATGGATTACCAGGACGTGTGCTCCGGGCATGTGCTGGCCAACTGGCAAGTGTCTTCACTGACATTTTCAACATGTCCCTGATTGAATCTGTAATACCAACATGTTTTTAGCAGACCACCATAGTCCCTGTGCCAAAGAACACTAAGGTAACCTGCCTAAATGACTACCGACCCATAGCACTCACGTCTGTAGCCATGAAGTGCTTTGAAAGGCTGGCCATGGCTCACATCAACACCATCATCCCAGAAACCCTAGTCCCACTCCAATTTGCATACCGTCCAAACAAATCCACAGATGATGCAATCTCTTTTTGCACTACACACTGCCCTTTCCCACCTGGACAAAACGAACACCTACGTGAGAATGCTATTCATTGACGACAGCTCAGCGTTCAACACCATAGCACCCTCACAGCTCCTCACTAAGCTAAGGATCCTGGGACTAAACAACTCCCTTTGCAACTGGATCCTGAACTTCCTGACGTGCCGCCCCAGGTGGTGAGGGTAGGGAGCAACACATCTGCAACGCTGATCCTCAACACTGGAGCCCCTCAGGGGTGCGTGCTCAGTCCCCTCCTGTACTCCCTGTTCACCCACAACTGCGTGGCCAGGTACAACTCGAACACCATCATTAAGTTTGCAGATGACACGACAGTGGTAGGCCTGATCACCGACAATGATGAGACAGCCTATAGGGAGGAGGTCAGAGACCTGGCCGGGTGGTGCCAGAACAGCAACCTATCCCTCAACAAAACCAAGACTAAAGAGATGATTGTGGACTACACAAAAAGGAGGAATAAGCAGACCCCCATTCTCATCAACGGGGCTGTAGCAGAGCAGGCTGAGAGCTTCAAGTTCCTTGGTGTCCACATCAACAAGAAACTAGAATGGTCCAAACACACCAAGACAGTCGTGAAGAGGGCATGACAAAGCCTATTTCCCCTCAGGAAACGAAAAAGATTTGGCATGGGTCCTCAGATCCTCAAAAGGTTCTACAGCTGCAACATCGAGAGCATCCTGACTGTTTGCATCACTGCCTGGTACATCAACTGCTCGGCCTCCGACCGCAAGGCACTACAGATGGTAGTGCGTACGGCCCAGTACATCACTGGGGATAAGCTGCCTGCCATCTAGAACGTCTACACCAGGCGGTGTCAGAGGAAGGCCCGAAAAATTGTCAAAGACCCCAGCCACCCCAGTCATAGACTGTTCTCTCTACTACCGCAAGGCAAGCGGTACCGGAGCGCCAAGTCTAGGACCAAAAGGCTTCACAACAGCTTTTACCCCCAAGCCGTCAGACTTCTGAACAGGTAACCAAATGGCTATCCGGACTATTTGCATTGTCCCCCACCCTCCAGCCCCTCTTTTGTGCTATTGCTACTCTCTGTTTATCATATATGCATAGTCACTTACAGTCATGTACATACTACATTTTCAGAAGCCATTGCTAGATTTTTGGATTGGGCTGTGCCTTGGCAAATCACGCTGTTAAGACACTGATGCCCTTTGCGACCACGTACCTCTGTGAGAGTGGATTCTCGGCCCTCACTTGCATGAAAACTAAATACAGGCACAGACTGTGTGTGGAAAATGATTTACAACCCAACATTGCAGAGTTATGTGCATCCTTTCAAGCACACCCTTCTCATTAACCTGTGGTGAGTTATTCACAGTATTTGATGAACAAATAAGGTTTTATATGTAAGATGGTTAAATAAAGAGCAAAATGATTAATGATTATAATATTATTATTTGTGCCCTGGTCCTATAAGAGCTCTTTGTCACTTCTCACAAGCCGGGTTGTGACAAAAACTCACACTCATTCTTATGTTTAATAAATGTATTGTATAGTGTGTGTGTAGCAGGCTTACAATGATGGCAAAACACAACATTTGAGAGTGCACTGGCCCTGGTGCTAGAGAAGGGTACGCAGCTGGAGGTTGAATGTTTGAAGGTGTACGGGACTATAACAATTTTGGGAATCACTGCTCTAGGTCGTATATTATACAGTGCCTTGCGAAAGTATTCGGCCCCCTTGAACTTTGCGACCTTTTGCCACATTTCAGGCTTCAAACATAAAGATATAAAACTGTATTTTTTTGTGAAGAATCAACAACAAGTGGGACACAATCATGAAGTGGAACGACATTTATTGGATATTTCAAACTTTTTTAACAAATCAAAAACTGAAAAATTGGGCGTGCAAAATTATTCAGCCCCCTTAAGTTAATACTTTGTAGTGCCACCTTTTGCTGCGATTACAGCTGTAAGTCGCTTGGGGTATGTCTCTATCAGTTTTGCACATCGAGAGACTGAATTTTTTTTCATTCCTCCTTGCAAAACAGCTCGAGCTCAGTGAGGTTGGATGGAGAGCATTTGTGAACAGCAGTTTTCAGTTCTTTCCACAGATTCTCGATTGGATTCAGGTCTGGACTTTGACTTGGCCATTCTAACACCTGGATATGTTTATTTTTGAACCATTCCATTGTAGATTTTGCTTTATGTTTTGGATCATTGTCTTGTTGGAAGACAAATCTCCGTCCCAGTCTCAGGTCTTTTGCAGACTCCATCAGGTTTTCTTCCAGAATGGTCCTGTATTTGGCTCCATCCATCTTCCCATCAATTTTAACCATCTTCCCTGTCCCTGCTGAAGAAAAGCAGGCCCAAACCATGATGCTGCCACCACCATGTTTGACAGTGGGGATGGTGTGTTCAGGGTGATGAGCTGTGTTGCTTTTACGCCAAACATAACGTTTTGCATTATTGCCAAAAAGTTCAATTTTGGTTTAATCTGACCAGAGCACCTTCTTCCACATGTTTGGTGTGTCTCCCAGGTGGCTTGTGGCAAACTTTAAACAACACTTTTTATGGATATCTTTAAGAAATGGCTTTCTTCTTGCCACACTTCCATAAAGGCCAGATTTGTGCAATATACGACTGATTGTTGTCCTATGGACAGAGTCTCCCACCTCAGCTGTAGATCTCTGCAGTTCATCCAGAGTGATCATGGGCCTCTTGGCTGCATCTCTGATCAGTCTTCTCCTTGTATGAGCTGAAAGTTTAGAGGGACGGCCAGGTCTTGGTAGATTTGCAGTGGTCTGATACTCCTTCCATTTCAATATTATCGCTTGCACAGTGCTCCTTGGGATGTTTAAAGCTTGGGAAATCTTTTTGTATCCAAATCCGGGCTTTAAACTTCTTCACAACAGTATCTCGGACCTGCCTGGTGTGTTCCTTGTTCTTCATGATGCTCTCTGCGCTTTTAACGGACCTCTGAGACTATCACAGTGCAGGTGCATTTATACGGAGACTTGATTACACACAGGTGGATTGTATTTATCATCATTAGTCATTTAGGTCAACATTGGATCATTCAGAGATCCTCACTGAACTTCTGGAGAGAGTTTGCTGCACTGAAAGTAAAGGGGCTGAATAATTTTGCACGCCCAATTATTCAGTTTTTGATTTGTTAAAAAAGTTTGAAATATCCAATAAATGTTGTTCCACTTCATGATTGTGTCCCACTTGTTGTTGATTCTTCACAACAAAATACAGTTTTATATCTTTATGTTTGAAGCCTGAAATGTGGAAAAAGGTCGCAAAGTTCAAGGGGGCCGAATACTTTCGCAATGCACTGTATTTGTTTCTGATTATTCCAGTTGGGAAATGTCATTAACATTTTAACAAGTGTTTTTTTAGTATGTACTTGTGAATTTCTGTACTATAAAAAATGTGCTACCCAGTTGTCTGTTTAAATACATTTGAGGTAGATTTACCTAGATTTACAGGTAGGAGGATTCTGCTATCACCCCTCCACTG